>NW_024870669.1:225573-243291 GCF_013358625.1 Macadamia integrifolia | reverse complement strand
CCCCCCCCCCCATAAAAAAAAAAGAGTATCAATTATCAAACATCAATGGTGAAACTGTTGCCATATCGATAGTGCACGGACACAAACCCAAACAAATATTTTTAAATTGACAAAAAGATTTTATTCAGATGGCAAGCCAGTTTCAAAGTCCTTTCCTACATCTCTTTGACCAATAATAATAATTTTTTGGACAAGGGGAAAGTTACTTTATTACAATTCCAGAAACTTTACATTTTAGCATACATTAAAAAAAAAAATGATCGAATATTTAAACTGAAGTAGAAAGGTTCCCTTCAGCTTATGATTTTATCATGGATTTCTGAGTCGAGGATGCCACCCAAATAAGAAAAAGCAAGAAAAGTGAGACGCAGCATTTTATTTAATCAGAGGGCACTCCTGAATTGATACTCAATATCCTCTCAGCAAGTAACAAATCATCAGGAGTTGTAACCTACAGCCAAAGAAAAAGAAGCTGATTCAATTAAATAACCGAACCATAAATTCTTTCAAACACAAAAAACAATTTTTCTATCGAAAGACAATAACCTCAAAACAAGTAACACAATCATAATCTTTAGTCTATACTTCTGAAATGCCAACCCACAACACTAGGCTAAGGTCTCTGTCTTCCAACTTCAGACTGGTTCGGTTAGACAGTCTTACCTTAATGTTGGTGTAAGACCCTTCCGTGATATATACAGGATGTTTTAGGTGCTCCACTATAGATACATCATCTGTGACTTCAAGGCCTTCCCTGTAGAGAAGCATGAATGCATAAAAAGATTTTCATTTCTTCCAAAACGAAAATGGAAGTATCCAATTTGTCATTTTTGATGGTTATACAAACTTCACTGTGAATATAAGTTCCTAACAATGAAGTCTGAGCAAATCAATCAGTACCTTTCTTGAATCCTTTTTTCGATAGTCTTATAGGGACCTTCCCTAGTTTACATTAAAATAAACTAGGGTTCCTTTTTTATATGCTATCTACATAAGAAAATTATCTGCTGCAGCTATTTCATGGAGGTATCTCATCGAGTTTTATGAAGATTGGCTCCTGTTTCTTCGCTGCGGTGCTCTGTTTATGGCTTTCTTTTTGGCTGAATTGATAACATTGATGTCTCCTCTTATGCCATCAAATGGATCTGATTTTTCAAGGCATTGTTGGCCCTATTTGTAAGGTCCTTCTATACTAGCTTAAAGCTGATCCAAGCCTCTGTTTTTACTGAAAATTACAGAAGTTTTTGTTTCTGGCAGTACGATATTTTGAGATCATTTCTGGAAGAATCGATTTTTCAAATTACTTTTAATCAGGCCATCAACTTTTGAGTAATATTTTAGGGCATTCTTGGCCCTCATTATAGGTCCTTCGACCCCAATTTCAGGCAGATCTACAAGTGCTTCTATCGCTTATTTGTGGACTGTTGGTTGCTGGCCAGATGTGATCTTAAATGGCCTTATCAGTTTTTTCTATTTGTTGTTATATCGGTCTTGGAACAATGGTTAAGTTGCACTATTGCAACCTGTTGGTTGCAGGTTCAAAACTTGGAAACAGACTCTCTCGAGAAGCAGGGGATAAGGCTGTGTACATTTTCCCTCCCAGACCCTGCAGTAGGGGGAGCCTCGTGCACTAGGACGCTCTTTTTGTTTTATCGGTCTTCTTGAATCTGGCATCGCTTCATGGCTGATCCCAAACCTACTGCAGACAACGTTATTGTTCAGATTACAACTATCAAGCTGAATGGAGTGTCTAATTATTTGTTATGGGCCAAAGCCATTAAGGTCTATATCAAAGCTAAGGACAAGATGAAGTATCTCGACTCTGACTCGCCTTCTTCTGATTCCAAGGAATATGAGGACTGGATGCATGAGAATAACATGCTTCTTATCTGGTTGTGGGACAATATGGACCCAGCCATTGCCTCGAATGTTATGTTCCACACTACTGCCAAAGGAGTTTGGGATGACTTGAAGGAAAGGTTCTCCTAGGAAAGGAACTTGTCTCGTATTTATGATCTTTATGACAAAATGTCTAACTTCAAGTATGGGGGACAAATCTCTGAATGAGTGCTACAGTACCTTTAAGGGAATGTGGGAGGAGCCCAATGTTTATCAGCCTCTTACTACTAATCTGAGACAGTTGAAGATTGTTAGAAGACTATCATGAGAGCAGAGGAGCCCTGTGCAAGTCACAGACTCCTCCCTGGGGGTTTTCCTAGTCCATTAGGACTGTCTTAGTCCTATTATGACTGAGTTCTATAAAGAACTAGCAGTTAGTATTAGTTTCCTATTCTGTCTTATTCTATCCTATTTCTAGTAGGACTTGTAATGGCTGATCTACTTAATGAATGAAGGTGGGCAGCCCCAATCTAATCGATTGCCACTCCCTTGCTCCACAATCGTAGGACTCTCTTTCTCTCTTCTTCTATTCTCTTTATATGGTATCAAAGCTTTGATCTCTAAAGAAAACATTGATCAAAGCTCATCCCTCCATCATCAGTAACAAATCCTTTTCTCCAACTAAGGTTGTTACTGGTTCTTGAAGCTCCACGATTTTTAGAGGGAGTGGTTTCATCCCCTAGTTTGCTGATTTCTGAATGAAGGATTGATTGACTGCAATCAATAGTATGTTGTGAAGGATTGACTCACATTTCTGGTTGAGTTTTTTGGTTTGAAGATTGAAGCATTCAAGGAGTGGAAAAATCGATCAAAGCTGTCAGGGTTTTGGTACTCTACCAAAATCGATTTTGATTATATCTTTCTTTTCTTTTTTTTTTTTTTTTTTTTTTTTTTACTCAGACCTTAGTTTGGAAAACCCTTCGGAGGTTTTCTTTCATCATCGTATGAGGGACATTTTGTCCAATTTTCAGCTCCATTGGAGCCCCACATCCCCAATCGTAGGTATCCCTGTTTTTTCCCTAGGTAGGGTTTTGCGATTTGGGATAATCCTTCATTAATTGGTGATTTAGTGGAATGTTGTTTGAAGATTTAAGTTGTTCTCCTATTAGGATTGATCAGTTTCATAAGATCAATCAATTGTGTGATTTGTTCTCTGATCTCTGTTCTCCGTGAATCAACTTTTTGTTATCTAGTAATTCTCGGTTATATCTTGCATCAATGGTTGACACTGAGCCAAACAATGCCGTCACTGAGGTGAAATCCTCATCCTTGCATAGAATTACAGAGAAGAAGCTTGTAGGAGCTTCCAATTTCAACAATGGAAGAAAATTGTGCAGTTGGTTTTGACTGGTTGTGACTAGCAAGATCATCTTAAAAGATGAAGTCTACGACTGATACTACGTGGGATACCGTTGGTGCACGTATTTTGGGCCAATTGTTGAACAAGATGGGTAACGCTATTGTCGATATTGTTACCCACATAGATACTATGAAGGAATTGTGGGATTATCTTAACGTTCTGTATTTTGGAAAGAACAACCTTTCTCGCATCTATGAGCTATCTCAGAATTTTTATGGGGTTGATCAGAAGGGTCGACCTCTGACTCAATATTTTGTTGATTTCAAGAGGATGCATGAGGAGTTGAACTCTTTACTTCCTATTAGTAGTGATGTCAAGAAGATGCAAAACCAACGAGAACTTGCAGTTATGGGTTTCTCGGGTGGTCTTGGACCAAAGTATGGATTCTTGGAGGTGACAAAGTGCTTCTCTTGCAGATACTTTTTCTTGAAACTTACAGGTAGCTCGATAGAATTCTTATGATCCTGCACGTACACCGGCGGATAGCTCTGCTCGTGTCTCAGAAAAATAATTGAGGTGGGGTTCGTAATATTGGTAGTGGAAGTAGTAAGGGGCAACCTTTTGGTGCTTCCAACACTTTGGATGGTTCAAGGGCAACACAAACATGCCACCATTGTGGTAAACCAGGACATATCCAACGCTTTTGTTGGAAACATCATGGCAAATCCGCTCAAAAACAATTTTCCAATTCAGCAGGAGTTACTGAGTCTTCTCAGCCTTCTCAACCTGGGCAATCTAAAGGAAAATGGTTAAGATGAAAATTTGCACAGTATACTCAGTTTCAAACTTTTGTCTCCTTGGCCTCTCACTGCTACTTTTGTCCAAACAGGTAATGTTATTGCATGTTTTTCTTTATCTTCTTGACCTTGGATAATTGATTCAAGCACGTCATATGTTTGGTATGTCAAGTATATTTGCCTCTTTTCAAGAGTCACTGAAAATATTCGTCTTAACTCTTTGTCTTTATCGTCTGTTTTTCTATTACCTAATCTTCCTTTTAACCTTTTATCTGTGAGTAAGTTTACTCAAGCTTACAACTACTCAATAACTTTTTCTCTTGATTCATGTGTTTTTCAAGATCTTGAGATGAAGAAGACGATTGGTAGAGGTCGTAGAGTTGGGGGGCTTTATCTTTTTTAGGATAATTCTTCTTCCATTGCATACTCAAGAATTCTCAACCCCCATCAGATCCATTGTCAACCAGGTCATCCATCTCTGCAAAGCTTACAGAAGCTTGATCCTCATTTCTATTCTATTTTCAGTTTAGATTATGGGTCATATCACAGTTTGGGAATCTTCACCATGTACGCTATCCACCTAGAATCAATAAACGATCAGAGCACCCTTTTTCTTTGGTTCATTCGGATGTATGTACCAAATTAGGTTTTCGATATTTTGTTACTTTTGTTAACGACTACTCTATAGTTACATGTATTTATGAAATGAAGCATCGTTTTGAGTTGTTCTCTATTTTTCGTGCAATTGTTGCTGAAATTTGGAATCATTTTAATTTAACAATCAAGGTTTCATGAAGTGATAATGCCAAGGAATACTTTTCTGGTCCTTTTTCTCAATTTATGGCTGGTTATGGTATGTTACATCAATCTTTCTGCTCAGACACCCAACAAAATGGTGTCGCTGAGAGAAAAAATAGACATTTGATGGAGGTTGCTCAATCTCTTTTATTCGAGACGAAGGTGTCCAAACTGTTTTGGTTAGATGCAATTTTAAATCCTGTTGCCTCTACTGGAATGGCACTGAAGACTCTGACCACCTTTTTTTTTTCTCTTGCCCCATTTCCTCTTCCATCTAGAAAAAGGTTCTTAAATCTTGCTAGCCCTCCAGCAGAAGCCCTCTCTCCCTCTCAGCCGAGAATGGCTCTGGGTCGACGTTTGGCGGATCCTCCATCTGTGACATGTCTGGAAAGCTCGCCTCCTATGCCACAATCAACCATCTTTGATGGATCAGAATCTTCGCAGATGGATTTCCAAGTCTCGCTCTTATGATAAGATTTGGAAAGCCATCTACTCAGTTGCCTTCGCCCCCTTCAGCTAGAGATACCCCAAGGAATAGGCTTAATGTTGCTTTTTGGGGTCTTCCCCCCTTCCATCATCCCCCCCCCCCCAAGACCTGTCTCCCCCTTTGTTGTAGCTCCCCCCACCCCTCTCCTCTTTTGGTGCCCTGATGTAATGGCCTAGTGCCTGCTACTTTTCTTTGCTGCGCTCAGCCCTCCCCCCACCCTATATATTCTTCTCTTTCTTTTGGCAATTATCCAAAAAAAAAAAAAAGATTCTTGTGTGGTTATGGAAGGTCAGTTCTATCATTAGTGTCGTATAAAACAGATCAGAGCTCAGTATACAGGAGGAGGAAGAAGAAGAAGATGATTTGAGAAAGTGAGAAATTAGGTCAGTCCACAATTGCCTCTTTTCCTAATATATTATTGTGATAAAGAGAATGAAAATTAAATGACTAACCCCATACATAATAGTAATAATACTAATTCCTATATTCCCAGAATACCCTTTAATGTTACTCCAACAACGAATAGGTACCATAATACCCTAACAATGAATTAAGAAAGTAAATCGTACATAAATAAAACCCAATGCTTTTTAGATAGGATTTGAAGTGAAAACTATATAGTAAACAATGAAACATGATGGAATCAAACTGTTAATTGTTCCAATATCCCTTTTTTGGGATTCCAAAAACTTTAAAGAAAGATGATGAACAAACAACCCCTCAAACAAGCTAAGAGTAAAACCACAAAGAAAAGAAAGCAAGGAGAAACAAGGAATAGAAAGAAAAACCACACTGAAGTACTGAACTACAAAGTACAAACAGCCCCACAACTTAATCCTACAGCATCTCATCAACTAAAATAACCCTTCAGCTGAACAGAATCATAGGACATTTCCCTTCAAACAAAACTCCCCCTCCACAAACTCAAACCCACACCCACCCTAGTTGAGTCAGCCTAGAGGATGATTGCAACAACTTGACTAACCGAAACTACCTAGACAAGAGAATTGAGAACCAATTATTAAGTTAATAAAACAATGTTGATTAATTGGACTCCAAAGTACTGGTTGCATCATCAGCTACAAATTGATGAAATGAGATGATGTATTACGTACCTGTTTACAAGCTCAAAGCCTTCTCTAAGCAATTCAGGCTTGACGACCTACAAAAAATATTTGATGTATATGTTCAAAACCACTTAATGAATAAGTCAAAAGTAAACAATTCCTCAAAAAGAAAAAGAAGGAAAAGGACTAACAAAACCCTGCTTCTCATATTTTTAGGACTTCATCATTTCACAACCAAATATCTAAGAAGGTCCCCACCCCCCTCAAAAAAAAAAAAAAAAATCTCAAAACTTCGAGATAAAAATGTCCCAAAACTAAGTTGATCAATGGTACATCATGAATTTTCCCATCAGCAAGGATCCACTTTAAAGGACATATTGAGGTAAGGCAATAAGAGAAATTAGGTTCCTACATACGCATTATAATTGATGTGGCTGCTAGTGTTCCTAAATCAGTGGACACTTTGTCCACATCATCACCAAGTCATTTATTAAATTCCACATTAATCTAACTTCATCTCTTTACAATGCTGTGAAAATTGTTTGAATAAATGAGACTGTTATAAATAATAGCAATTATTGAAAAATCAAGGGAAAAACCCCATATATTGTTGTCTATATGGTTGAGATGGTGATGCAGCTCGGCAAGGAATTAGTTGCTATCTTTTGACTTGATTTTTATTTACTTCCTTTATTGGTTAGAGATTAGATTAACATTTATTGGTTAGAGATTAGACTAACAGTCTTTTATTTAGATTTGATTTTTATTTTAGTTGCTATCTAGGTTTAGTTTCCATTTTTAGCTTCAAAAATTATGTCATTATTTTTTTAAATAGCCTTGTAATGGAGAAGAACTCATTTTTAGAGTTGAATGAAACTGAATTATATTTTGGATGAAATGATGGTTGCCGTGGGCCACTTATCTCTTGTCTCCTTCTCTGAAAGTTCTCTCTCTGAACTCTTCTCTTTTTTTTTTCCTTCTTATCTTCTTCTTTTCTCTGATATTTTCCCTATTTCTTTGCTGATTACTTCCAAACTTGAGAATACCCTGTTCTGGGCGGTAGTTACATCCCTCTTGAAGCTGATCGAACTCCCTCTCCTTTGATCTGTTTGGACTGAGATTTGGAAAGAAGGAAGCCCCTTCATAGTTGACTTGAGGCCTAAAACCTTAAGCCCCAATAACACTCCCTTGGTTGGATCGAACTCTGCAAGCAGGCTGACCCTCCTTCTTCCGCCAGCAGCTGTTTCAGACATCAAGTACCTTTCTCCATTGTGTTGCTTGGGTAGCTTATGAAGTTTAAACAATAGAGAACTCCAATGGCAACCTGTCCTTGAAGTTTTGAAGCCAACAGAGAGCCCACGAAGGAATTCTCCTTTCTAAACCAGAAACTGGTTTCCGCCTTTGGTTAGTATCGTGAGAAGGAAGAAGGTGATTTCTTCTTTTTATTCTTAAGTGACTTAATTTTCTATATTTATAGTTAACCCCCTCCTTTTCCTAAATTTGTGTTCTATTATTCCCCTCATCTTTTGTAATTCCAGAATGCCCCCTCTTTATTTTCCTATTCCAGTTTGTCCCATTATTTATTTTCTTCTCTTTTAAGCTCTTAAAATTGTTTCTGAAATTACAAGAATACCCCTCAACCATTACATTGAGCTTCTTAGTCATTCTTAAGGGCCCTAAGTGATCCGATTTCGATCATTGGAATTCGGTTCCACGTCAGATGGGTCACCAAATTTGACATGATCTATCAAGGAGATTTACGCTCAATCCAACACTAAGAATGCTAGATCATCTTGTCAACATGGGAAAAACAAATGGTGTGTGGGAGAAGTTCCTAAAACAAGCATGTAGGAAACCTTTTCCTGAAGGGTGGATGCTTGCTGCTGTGGTAGAATATTTGATCTGGCATTGTCAATTTAGTTTTAGGACCTTTAGCCTAAAAAATTTGAGATGGGAGAAGACCTAGAGATACTTGGTTGTCAACAGATAAGTGCTAAAAATGTGAGAAGTACACTTATTAGTAGTCGTGCCACACCACCCCACCCCCCCCAAAAAAAAAAAAAGAAAAAAAAAGTAGAGTAGGGTGTGCTCATAAATAACCTGTGGAGTTTGCATTTCCCAAAGTGTTTTCCTGTCCAGAGTCCTTACTACAAAAGACTTGTTATTTGCCTGCATAGAAATTAGTAGTAACAATTACAGGTTCTGAAACGTAGAAGCTAGATGAAAGCTCACATGATTGAGACAATGTGTATCAGACACTAAACAAAACATAGGCTGATCTGTGATTTCCTTTAATATAAAGATTGAAGGTATGATACATTTGTCCAAAAGCAATGTAGCAAAAGTCTAAATAAGCTCAAAGCAATACTGTAATGTCCTTTCAATAGGTCGGAACTGATGAACATTTTGATCCCTAAACTGATTCAAGAATTATAGAAGAAGAAATCAAGGAAGAATATAGAAAAGTGGCATAAAAAGTACAGACAACATAAGAAGATTTTAGGAGACTATGCTTGATGATGTGTACATTTACACTACCCTTCCCTAACAGTTCGAACTTTTAGGGGAAACCTTTCATTTCTCTATCATTGTAGAGAATCTCATCTATATTATCTATGGAATTCGAACCTGAACTCTAGTTAAGGCACCCCAATAACCTTTTGAGCTGATTCCTGCATTTCATTTGACCAGAAAATTCCTCGGTGAAATCAGTCGAATGGTTCTTTAAACCAGATGGCATGACATACTATTCATATTGTCCCATAGGAACGGTCAACGTCGTCACGGGAGCACAACCTGTGACAGGAACAAGGGCGGGAGAAACAAGGGTGTATGGAGCAACTAGAGTGTAGATGGGGCAGGCCACAGAGCCAGCTAATAGTAGAGGTGAAGGTCTCCAAGTAAGCAGTTTTTACTGTCGAATCATGACCAGCATCAGAGCACACCAGCTCGAACTACATTTTTGAACCTTAGAACCGAAATAAGTGGGTTATTTGACAGGAAAGGAACCAAGAGAGAACCCAGTTAATTGAAGAAGATGGGCTATGGAGGCTTCAGTGACACCTGCAAGGAAGAGATGGGAATTAAGGAGATCGATGCTGAGACCAGACAGGTCTTACAATGGCTATTGGTCAAGACAAGCTTCCTCTTCTGACCTTCCTCTACCACAATGTTGAGCCAAGCTACCTAAGGCCTTTATCTGATTTAACAAGGACGTTTCTAAATTGTTATTTCGAGTTCGAGAAGGAAAAGAAGATGCTCCTTGAGTAGCGGTACTGAAGAAAACCCCTAACCTGCAAATGGTGGCAGTGAAGCCAGCGAAGAAAGCTGGAGTGCGCTAGCGTGCCCCTACTAGGTTTGTGGTTTTCTCGCTTGTTGCTTTCGCTTGTGATCTACGACCACCCTAACGATGGTAGGGGCATAACAATCTTGCTTACCTTTCATAAATTGTTGTGATGTAGATCACAGGAACAAGGCCCCAAAACCAGTCCCACCGGTTGTGGGATTCAACAGCTGTGGGAGGCAGCCTGGTCTAGTGTTGCTTGGTTATTGGTTCTTGATTGGTTCGCCCAAGGACAGCCTGCGTGGATAAGAATTGAAGATGATTCATTCAATATTTGTGGGCCTCATTCTGACCATGACATGGAGGATTTTTTTGGGTTGATTGATGACTGGTGAGGAATTAGTGGAAGAGTTTCCATATTTTTTGGATTCAGTTACTATTTTCATGGAGGTGATTTTTAGGGGATTAATTCTAGATCTTATGGCCCCACAGCCAGCTGGATGAGATCAATTTGAAGACTAATTGGCAACTGCTGGATCCTTGCACCACAAGGACTCGATTTGGTTATCTTATTTACCATTTTAGATTTGTTTCTTTCTTATTTTCTTATAATAGGTAATAGGCTAGTTTCCAATTAAGAATTGGATTTTATTTTGATTTGGATTTGTAACAGGAAGGTTTTAGTTCAGTCAAAATTAGGTTGTCATTGACCAATTCTATAAATAAAAGACAAGGCTGATTTACAGCCATGATTTGATGAAGAAAAAAGCTGATTATTCCAAAAAAAAACTGTGAAATGCAGTGAGGTGAGAGACCTTATGGATGAGATGCCCTAGGGAAGAGTGGGAGGCTCGACCCAACCTATCCCCCTTCCCCATCTATCTTCTTATTCCCCTTCCCATCTACTTTTCTGTTTATTTTTTCCCCCTTAATTTCTGTTACAAGTTTCTTGCCACACCATCAAATCGGGATTTCCAGACAGCAAGTTTCTTGGAGATTCTTACATCTACAAAAATATTGATCCTACTGTAAGGTTGGTTATTGTCTGAACCAGCTCCTACATTATGTTGTCATAGGGGCCGTACTTGGATGGTTGTCCGTCTCTGGAAAACCCGTGATTTTTCCAAGAAACCAGAATGTGTTGCTTATGCATTGGCTCAGCCCCTTTGGAGCACAGTAGAAGGCTCTTCAAAGACCAAGAAAGACCCTTTGCTAGGACTAGGGCAGACAAAGTCTTAAAAACGTGAAGAACAGGTCATTTATCTCAAGACTATTAGAGTGGACAAAGCAGCTTTGGATCCATTTTCTTTCAAGAGCTAGAAGAGAGCGTACAATCTAGTCTCTTGGTTTATTGATTTTGTATAATTGTATTTGGAAGTTGATACATCTGTTATAATACTGTGCATGGTACGTGTATATTCTTCCCATTACAATTACCAAAAATTTTCTGATACAAATAAAAATAATACCTAAATTGATAGTAAGGGGATGATAAATGAAAAATGAAAAAATTGATGCATCTCTAATCGGTATCCAAGATGTTTGTTCCAAGAACCCAAAAAAAAAAAAAGGAAGGCAAAAACTGTCAAAATGGATTCAGTCAGGTGCATGTTTATGAGCAGTTGAGAGTTAAAGAAACCTCTTTGATTGTAGCTTTAACAGGAACACCAAGTACAGCAGCCCCATGCAACAAACCATCATGAAGAACCTAACACCAAAAGAAGTATGAGTTGTAATAATTTTTAATTTTCCAGTTACCATTACAGGAGTCAGCTCTAAACTGTCAGACTGCATAAACTTGGACATAGGCACTCCACAGGAGCGAAGTACTAAGCATTTTTGCTTTGTTGCACAAATCAATCAATCAATATGGTAAATGGAGATTCTGCCGTGGTACTAAAAGGGAAGCGATTTCAAGACCAATCATACAAACTTCAAAAGTGTTCTAAGTCGCCATGAGAAGAACAGAGGATTGCCCATGTTCAGGACACATAATTTCAGTTTCAATTGCATATACGAAACTAATAAGGAATGAAATAACTTCAATGCACATGAAGCACAGATGAGATGAACACAATGCTTTACAAAAATCCACCAACAAAATTAATCCAACAAGTCCAGATGCTAATTGACAACAACGTTGCAGATCGCTTTCAGGAACTTTCAGTAACAGATTTCCATTGAACTACTGTCAACACCTACATTTTTCAACTATCAACAAATGTTCACTTTCTCCACAAATATAAGATACTTCAAAGACATTTAAATCCAAAACCAGAAAATCATTTCCAGAAGGAGGGGAAGACTTTCCAGCAGGTGGAGGATCTCCATATTGAATTAAGGTTGACATTGATTTCTCTTGGGGTGTATCTTTGCCAGACTGGTGCTAAATGAAAAGAAATAAGAAGAAAAAGCTAGCTGAATGGAGGAGAAGCCAACACAGTACCTCTAAAATATCATTAGTCTGCGTGCATGAAAAATGAACACATGCAAGAGTGATATGTGAGCTTGTGGTGGGCAACTAAGTGCAGCACTGCACCTATGTGTTTTCAATACAAATAGTTTGGATTTTTTCAGCAAAAAATAGGCAATAGAAATAATTATGAATAAAAGAACGAACAATTGATTATAGTACATCACTATGCTAAACATAGAAAAGGAAACTTTATATGAAATAATAAGAAACGGATGTGAAGTACCAAGGGCTTCCCCTGATCACTTCTAGGCTCTCCTCTCACCGCTGCTCCCCCTTGCTTAATCTTATGAGGGAGATACTACAGCTCTAAAAGGAAAGCTTCTCTCGTATGCTGGTCGATTGGTTCTCATCAAATCAGTCCTCCAATATTTGTACGTCTACTGGTCCGGCATTTTCATTCTCCCTCCGGCTGCTACAAAAGCTATTGACTCCCTCCTTTGTTCCTTCTTCTGGAAAGGAACTGATTCCTCCAAATTCCTTCACCACTTGAGCTGGTCAAAGATTTGTAAGCCCAAAGCAGAGGGAGGCTTAGAGATCAGACAAATCCAAGATGTCAACAATGTCGGGATTCTAAAGCTCATTTAGAAAATTTCTTCTAAGCATAATAACATCTGGGTTTCTTGGTTCTACTCCTACCTTCTCAAAAATGATTCTGTTTAAAGGCTATTTCCTATTCCATTGGTGATAGGTCTTCCACTTCTCTTTGGGTGGACCCTTGGCACCCCTCTGGTATTGGTTCCCCTAATTTCCCCTAGATCTATCTACTCCTCTGGGCTGAGTAGATTGGCCTTGGTTGACTCCATCCTTTTGGATAATGGATGGTCCCCCCTACCTCACTCTCCCATTGCCGACCTCTAGTCCTCCCTTCCCCCATCCCTCCTGGACATTGGAAGGGCATATAGGGTTGGTTTCACTCTCCCCATGGATCATTCTCCTCTACCTTTGCTTAGGATTGCATCCGTTCTAAAGGGCCCATCGTGCCATGGCACAAAACTATCTTGTTTAAAGGTCATATCATGTGCCACAGCTTCACAGTCTGCTGTGCTCTCTCTAACTGCCTCCCCACTTAGTCCTTCCTAATTCACCGGCATATTCAGATCCCTCCTTTTTGCTATCTCTGCTGGAATGGTACTGAAGATGTTGACCATCTCTTCTTCCCTTGTCCCTTCACCTACTCTATCTAGAAAAAAGTCCTTAGATCTTGCTAGCCATCCCGCAAAAGAATCATTCTCTTGTCTAGAGAATGGATCTGGATTGACACGAATTCTCGTGGGCATACCATTTGTGATTCTATTGGGAAGCTTGCTTTTGGGACCATTATCAACCATATTTGGATGGAGTGTAATCTGCGCAGATGGTCTTCCAAATCCAAGTTGTTTGACAAGATTTGGAAAGCCATCTACTTTGAGGTCAACTTTAAGATAGGTTGCGTTCGTCAGCATCCGATTTTAGACTTCCCAAGGAACATGCTCAGTGTTGTCTCCTGGACAGTGTAAAATAAACAAGGATGTAATAAGAAATATTGAGGTAACAATAGAAGAAAATACTACAGAAGACCTTGAAGAATTAATCCCAGAACAAGATTTAATAGATTTTGATAACGGAATAAATCCATCATTAATTTTGGCTATTCTAGAAAATTCAAATAGTATTAAAAAGACTATAGAAAGGTTAGAACAAATAGAAATAATCCAAGACAAAAACCCCTTAAGATACTGGGAAAAAGATAAACCAGTCATGAAACTAGAAATAATAAACCCAAATTTAAAAATAAATTCAGGAGTACCAAAATATCACCCAGTAGATTCAGAACAATTTAAACTACATATTACAGAACTATTAGAATTAAACCTAATAAGAAAATCTAATAGTCCACATAGATCAGCAGCTATGATAGTGATGAAAGAAAGTGAAAAAAGAAGAGGAAAAAGCCGAATGGTAATAAATTACAAAAGATTAAATGACAACACAGTCGATGATGCATATAATTTACCCCAAAAGAATTTTCTTATCCAATTCATACAAAAAGCTAAAATATTCTCAAAATTTGATTTAAAATCAGGATTCCACCAAATAGCCATAGAAGAAGAATCTAAACCATGGACAGCCTTTACAACAACTGAAGGCCATTACGAATGGAATGTAATGCCCTTTGGATTAAAAAATGCACCTGCAATTTTTCAAAGAAGAATGGATGAAATTTTCTTACCTTATAGAGAATTTTGCATAGTTTATATTGACGATATATTAGTTTTTTCAAAAACAGAATTAGAACATATAGCACACCTTCATAAAATATTTTCTGAATTTTATAAACATGGATTGGTAGTTTCTAAGAAAAAGATGGAAATAGGAAAAGAAGAAATTAAGTTCTTAGGATTAGAAATAGGATTAGGAAAAATAAAATTACAACCCCATATTGCTACAAAAATTTTAGAATTTCCTTCAGAATTAAAAACTACAAAAGATATAAAAAGCTTTATAGGCTTGGTAAACCAGGCAAGGGATTTTATCCCAAATCTAGGAAAAATAATAGGACCTTTATATTCTAAAACAAACCCTAAAGGAGAAAAGAAATTTAATTCACAAGATAAAATCCTAATTGAAAGAATAAAAGAAATTGTACAAAATATTCCACCCTTAAGATATCCATATGATTCAGAATATAAAATTATTGAAACTGATGGATCAATAGAAGGATGGGGAGCAATTTTAAAAACCAGACCAAATGAATATAGTAGTAAAACAGAAGAACAAATTTGTAGATATGCCTCTGGCATACATAAAAGAAAAAATCTAAGTCCAATTGACTGTGAAATAGAAGCAGTAATAGCAGGATTACAAGCTTTTGATTTTTTCATAATACTAAGAAGTTTTACACTTAGAACAGATTGTGAAGCTATAGTAAAATTTTATAAAACTCTTAATGAAAAAAGAGTAAGTACAAGAAGATGGTTAATTTTTAGAGAATTAATTCTAGGAAAATGATATAAAATTAAAATCGAACATATAAAAGGAAACGATAATTATATTGCAGATTATTTATCTCGGGAATGTTTACCTAAGTTACTAACATAAGTTTGACATTTTTCAGAAGTCAAAAAGATCTGAATTAAGAAGGAGTTTCTCTCCTGATTCTGATCAATTCCCCAGATTAGAAGAAGTATACAAAAGATACAAAAAGAAGATGGACAAAGGCAAAAAGCCTATGACACCAGAAAGGAGCCCCTCTCCTGATACAACAAGAAAAACAGCAGAAATGTTACAAGAAGTTTTTGGTAATATTGGAATAAGAGGAAGTATGAAAGCAGCCCCAGATAATGGGATTCAGTATGGAAGAAGTTATTTAAAGCCGATAGATGAGCCCTTTGGGTTCAGAAGTATGTATACAGTAGGTACCGAAGAACAGATTATCCTTGATAATCTGTGGGTATCATATAATAAGATCTTGAAAGATCCATATAACAAGCAAAGAAGAGAGCATTTTATGACCAGCATAAATTGCTGTAGTTATCAATTTGCCAAGATAAAAGAAGCAAGAAAAGAAAATTATCCATATTATGTTCTTATTGAAGGACATAATCCTGGAGTATATGATAGGTGGACAGAAGTTTTACAACAATTGAAGAATTATCCCAAGCACCCCTGGTTCAAGGGATTCCATAAATTAGAAGAAGCACTAGATTATGCTCGGCGTAATCTAGGACCTAATTTTTTTATAACACCAGCTCTTAGACTTCCAGTGTCTAAGGTCAGGGATACAACAAGTTTTAAAGATGCATTGATCAAATGTGATCAGTGTGATACAACAAGCTTAAGAATTGCAGAGATACAAAAGAATGAGGCTCAACTTAAGACAGAACTCCAGACTATTAAAGAATCTGAACAAAGATATCATCACCAGTTAGCAGCAAAGATACAAGAAGTTGATGAGTTAAAAGAAGCTCTACGCCTTCTGCATCAAACAAGATGTGATACAACAAATATTCCAACACCACCAGCATATGAAAACCTCCTTGACAGGATCCAGAAGATGGAAGAATCAATCAAGAAGAAAGAAGAATACGAAAAGATTCTCATGGCAAAAGCAAGTTCAGAAAATATAAAATCTAAAATAGAAAATATATTTGAAAAACATTTTTACCCAGAAGATTCCAGTTTCCACCCAGAAGCCTCCAGTGCATCCACGGCAGATTTAGCAAAAGACAGATAAGTCCTAACCACAACAGGATTCAGATACAACCAGCAAAAGAAGAATCTCTTCACCAGAATAGAAGAAGACCCTTTTTGGAAAAACAAAGTGTTTGGCCGACACTTGTGGATATGTCCAAAAAGGTGGGCCCTCAGCTTTGAAAAAAGAAGACCAATAATAGAAGAAACTAGAAGACTTATCCGGACCTCTCCGGATTTCAAAAGACTTTGTAATATACTTTGTAAATTTTGTCTATAAAAGAAAGGGAACTCCTCAGACAAAGGGGGACACCCACCTTTCAATTCTCTTGAAAATTTTTCTCTGTAATAGTACGATATCCCCAGTTTAATAAAAGACGTTCATCATTCCTGTAAGTTTCTTTCTTTCTTTTTAAATACATCTGAGCTTCTTCTTCTAGCATCAGACTGAAGCCTACAGTCGAGCCTCTCGATTCTGGCTGCTAGATCCAGTTAAGCTCTTCTTTTACTTTTTGTTTATTTTATTTAATCTTGCTTATGGTTTAATTTAATCATGTGTGAGTAGTTTCCCAAGAAGGATTAAAGGATATGATGTAAGGTTCAGACAGAAATTTTTCTTTGATTTTGTAAATTCTATCTCTTTAAATTCCGAAATGACTGAAAGAAGGTTAAGATCGAAGATCTTTCTTAGGGAGTGATTAAGACACTTGAACTCTGTATTATATCAGGAGTAGAGGACTGATATATAACCAGAGAGTAGTCTAAAGCTCTAGATCTAGATCGGTACATCTAACAATCAGACTATGTAGCCTTAGATTCATACTGTTTGTTCTTCCAGTAATATTCCAAAAGAATAGGTCTTTATGCTCTGGACGCTGAGGCAAGGTGGCCGTTTAGTCCCTGAGAGCAGAACCCCTGTGTGAGGGTATGAATCATGTTGGCATGGCGTCCCACATGAACTGGAAGACTTGCAGTTCCTGGCTAAGTATTCCCTTAATTAAAATGACAGTCTGAGTTAGCATACCAAAAGAACTGGGCGTAAATACTGTGCGTGTATCACCGGTTGATCCCCAGTGTGAGGATGTGAATTGTATAAGCATGGCGTCTTGTACAAGCTTAGATTATGTAAAAAAAAAAAAAAAAAAAAAAAAAAAAAAAAAGAGGATCGGAGTTAGATTTCAGATCTATCTCATACTGATTGCTATACGGAACCAGGAGATCACTATTTCCCTGGATTTTAGCATATCTTGATCCTGAATTTTTACTTTTATTCCCTTTCTGTCAAAGATCTTACAAAATATCCCCATATCCTTCTTCTTATTTTTCTCCCCCTGGTGTGCCTTCTGTGCCCTCTGTCTAGCACATATCCTTCTGTGCTACTGACCTGAACCGACAGTCTCCGGCCAAAACCCCCCCATTGATACCAATGGGGGGGTTTTGG
>NW_024870669.1:183053-225553 GCF_013358625.1 Macadamia integrifolia | reverse complement strand
CACTGCTCGGCTTTGTCGAACCCCATGCCGAGGGAGGGACCCAGACAGAGGGCACAGAAGGCACATGGGGGGTTTTGGCCGGAGACTGCCGGTTCAGGTCAGTAGCACAGAAGGATATGTGCTAAAGCTTGTACAAGACGCCATGCTTATACAATTCACATCCTCACACTGGGGATCAACCGGTGATACACGCACAGTATTTACGCCCAGTTCTTTTGGTATGCTAACTCAGACTGTCATTTTAATTAAGGGAATACTTAGCCAGGAACTGCAAGTCTTCCAGTTCATGTGGGACGCCATGCCAACATGATTCATACCCTCACACAGGGGTTCTGCTCTCAGGGACTAAACGGCCACCTTGCCTCAGCGTCCAGAGCATAAAGACCTATTCTTTTGGAATATTACTGGAAGAACAAACAGTATGAATCTAAGGCTACATAGTCTGATTGTTAGATGTACCGATCTAGATCTAGAGCTTTAGACTACTCTCTGGTTATATATCAGTCCTCTACTCCTGATATAATACAGAGTTCAAGTGTCTTAATCACTCCCTAAGAAAGATCTTCGATCTTAACCTTCTTTCAGTCATTTCGGAATTTAAAGAGATAGAATTTACAAAATCAAAGAAAAATTTCTGTCTGAACCTTACATCATATCCTTTAATCCTTCTTGGGAAACTACTCACACATGATTAAATTAAACCATAAGCAAGATTAAATAAAATAAACAAAAAGTAAAAGAAGAGCTTAACTGGATCTAGCAGCCAGAATCGAGAGGCTCGACTGTAGGCTTCAGTCTGATGCTAGAAGAAGAAGCTCAGATGTATTTAAAAAGAAAGAAAGAAACTTACAGGAATGATGAACGTCTTTTATTAAACTGGGGATATCGTACTATTACAGAGAAAAATTTTCAAGAGAATTGAAAGGTGGGTGTCCCCCTTTGTCTGAGGAGTTCCCTTTCTTTTATAGACAAAATTTACAAAGTATATTACAAAGTCTTTTGAAATCCGGAGAGGTCCGGATAAGTCTTCTAGTTTCTTCTATTATTGGTCTTCTTTTTTCAAAGCTGAGGGCCCACCTTTTTGGACATATCCACAAGTGTCGGCCAAACACTTTGTTTTTCCAAAAAGGGTCTTCTTCTATTCTGGTGAAGAGATTCTTCTTTTGCTGGTTGTATCTGAATCCTGTTGTGGTTAGGACTTATCTGTCTTTTGCTAAATCTGCCGTGGATGCACTGGAGGCTTCTGGGTGGAAACTGGAATCTTCTGGGTAAAAATGTTTTTCAAATATATTTTCTATTTTAGATTTTATATTTTCTGAACTTGCTTTTGCCATGAGAATCTTTTCGTATTCTTCTTTCTTCTTGATTGATTCTTCCATCTTCTGGATCCTGTCAAGGAGGTTTTCATATGCTGGTGGTGTTGGAATATTTGTTGTATCACATCTTGTTTGATGCAGAAGGCGTAGAGCTTCTTTTAACTCATCAACTTCTTGTATCTTTGCTGCTAACTGGTGATGATATCTTTGTTCAGATTCTTTAATAGTCTGGAGTTCTGTCTTAAGTTGAGCCTCATTCTTTTGTATCTCTGCAATTCTTAAGCTTGTTGTATCACACTGATCACATTTGATCAATGCATCTTTAAAACTTGTTGTATCCCTGACCTTAGACACTGGAAGTCTAAGAGCTGGTGTTATAAAAAAATTAGGTCCTAGATTACGCCGAGCATAATCTAGTGCTTCTTCTAATTTATGGAATCCCTTGAACCAGGGGTGCTTGGGATAATTCTTCAATTGTTGTAAAACTTCTGTCCACCTATCATATACTCCAGGATTATGTCCTTCAATAAGAACATAATATGGATAATTTTCTTTTCTTGCTTCTTTTATCTTGGCAAATTGATAACTACAGCAATTTATGCTGGTCATAAAATGCTCTCTTCTTTGCTTGTTATATGGATCTTTCAAGATCTTATTATATGATACCCACAGATTATCAAGGATAATCTGTTCTTCGGTACCTACTGTATACATACTTCTGAACCCAAAGGGCTCATCTATCGGCTTTAAATAACTTCTTCCATACTGAATCCCATTATCTGGGGCTGCTTTCATACTTCCTCTTATTCCAATATTACCAAAAACTTCTTGTAACATTTCTGCTGTTTTTCTTGTTGTATCAGGAGAGGGGCTCCTTTCTGGTGTCATAGGCTTTTTGCCTTTGTCCATCTTCTTTTTGTATCTTTTGTATACTTCTTCTAATCTGGGGAATTGATCAGAATCAGGAGAGAAACTCCTTCTTAATTCAGATCTTTTTGACTTCTGAAAAATGTCAAACTTATGTTAGTAACTTAGGTAAACATTCCCGAGATAAATAATCTGCAATATAATTATCGTTTCCTTTTATATGTTCGATTTTAATTTTATATCCTTTTCCTAGAATTAATTCTCTAAAAATTAACCATCTTCTTGTACTTACTCTTTTTTCATTAAGAGTTTTATAAAATTTTACTATAGCTTCACAATCTGTTCTAAGTGTAAAACTTCTTAGTATTATGAAAAAATCAAAAGCTTGTAATCCTGCTATTACTGCTTCTATTTCACAGTCAATTGGACTTAGATTTTTTCTTTTATGTATGCCAGAGGCATATCTACAAATTTGTTCTTCTGTTTTACTACTATATTCATTTGGTCTGGTTTTTAAAATTGCTCCCCATCCTTCTATTGATCCATCAGTTTCAATAATTTTATATTCTGAATCATATGGATATCTTAAGGGTGGAATATTTTGTACAATTTCTTTTATTCTTTCAATTAGGATTTTATCTTGTGAATTAAATTTCTTTTCTCCTTTAGGGTTTGTTTTAGAATATAAAGGTCCTATTATTTTTCCTAGATTTGGGATAAAATCCCTTGCCTGGTTTACCAAGCCTATAAAGCTTTTTATATCTTTTGTAGTTTTTAATTCTGAAGGAAATTCTAAAATTTTTGTAGCAATATGGGGTTGTAATTTTATTTTTCCTAATCCTATTTCTAATCCTAAGAACTTAATTTCTTCTTTTCCTATTTCCATCTTTTTCTTAGAAACTACCAATCCATGTTTATAAAATTCAGAAAATATTTTATGAAGGTGTGCTATATGTTCTAATTCTGTTTTTGAAAAAACTAATATATCGTCAATATAAACTATGCAAAATTCTCTATAAGGTAAGAAAATTTCATCCATTCTTCTTTGAAAAATTGCAGGTGCATTTTTTAATCCAAAGGGCATTACATTCCATTCGTAATGGCCTTCAGTTGTTGTAAAGGCTGTCCATGGTTTAGATTCTTCTTCTATGGCTATTTGGTGGAATCCTGATTTTAAATCAAATTTTGAGAATATTTTAGCTTTTTGTATGAATTGGATAAGAAAATTCTTTTGGGGTAAATTATATGCATCATCGACTGTGTTGTCATTTAATCTTTTGTAATTTATTACCATTCGGCTTTTTCCTCTTCTTTTTTCACTTTCTTTCATCACTATCATAGCTGCTGATCTATGTGGACTATTAGATTTTCTTATTAGGTTTAATTCTAATAGTTCTGTAATATGTAGTTTAAATTGTTCTGAATCTACTGGGTGATATTTTGGTACTCCTGAATTTATTTTTAAATTTGGGTTTATTATTTCTAGTTTCATGACTGGTTTATCTTTTTCCCAGTATCTTAAGGGGTTTTTGTCTTGGATTATTTCTATTTGTTCTAACCTTTCTATAGTCTTTTTAATACTATTTGAATTTTCTAGAATAGCCAAAATTAATGATGGATTTATTCCGTTATCAAAATCTATTAAATCTTGTTCTGGGATTAATTCTTCAAGGTCTTCTGTAGTATTTTCTTCTATTGTTACCTCAATATTTCTTATTACATCCTTGTTTATTTTACACTGTCCAGGTATATCACAGGGACATTCATCAAATATTTTCTTATCATTTTGTTTAATTTTTGGGTGAGGTGGATAAGTTGGTGTTTGTGTTATGTTTTTGAATATTATAATACTGTGTTTGTTAACATATAATCCTCCTGATTGTGCTAATATAAATCCTAAACCTAACAACATATCCCAAGGACACTTCCTTAGATAAACGTTATTAAGTGGATAATCTATTGAATATTTATCACATACATCTTTAAAACTTATAGAAGCTGGTTTTAATTTGAATTTATATTCTGTTTCTATTCCATCAACTGATGTTGCTATTGTTGGTTTCTCTATTTCTTCAAAATCATTTTTATCAAAAAATCTTGGATTTACTATAGAACTGGTACATCCTGTATCAATTATAGCTTTTAAATATACTATTTTCTTGTTTATTTTTATTCTACAAAGTGTTTGTAAATTATTTAGACTATTCTTTACTTGGCAAAATATTGCTGTTTCAATATTCTCTGGTTTTTCAATAGTAGCTAGTGTATAATTTTCTATAACTTGATTACTAGTGCTGGCTATATCTGTTGATCCAAATCCTCCTAGTCTTTTTATATCTGGTCCTGGTTCATAGTTTGGTAATATTATAGCCTGAGCTATTTTTTGTCCAGTTTTAATAGTTTGGGCTATTTGAGTGAAATTTCTTATTATTACATTAATATTGTCTTCATAATCGGAGTCTAAGATTCCTCCTATAATCATTAAACCTTTTGCTGCCATACTGGATTTTGTTTCTAGTTTTATTCCGTATTTATCTGAGATAGAATATCTAACTTGAACATCTATTATAGTAATATCATTAGGTAATAATATTATTTCTATGGGTGAAAAAATATCATATCCTAAAGATCCTTTTGTGGACTTGGCTGGTTTTATTCCTCCATTCTCAATAATTTCCATCCACTCTATTCTTGGTTCTTCAAATATCTTTGGACTAAAGTCTTCTTTACTTTGCAATTGTGCTTTTAATATGGTAATTTCATCCTCTAGGATTTCTACCTTCTTGGTGACTATCTTATCTTGTAGTTTTGCTATTTTTTCATCAATCTTTGGAATAATTTCTGATCTATCTAAACAATTCTTACATCTTTCCTCAAAGCATTTTTCACATCTATACCGTAATGTTATCCATGGATATCCTCTACATTTTTTACATGCTATATCATGTGATCCTGATCCATTTTTCCATCTATGATTATCCTCTGTGCATGTATCTGTTAATACACATATGTTTTCTTCTAAATATTGTTGCATAACACTTGGTATTTCTTCTTCACTATCCCTATCTTCAATATTTGGATTATATATTTCTATAGATACAATGCTGTATATTGATTCTGTATCACTTAAATCATCTTCAACATCTATCAAACAGCATTTTGAATCTTGTACTACTAAAGATCTCTTTGTATCTTCATTTATTCTTCTTGGGCATTTTGAAGCTAAATGATCATCTCTATCACATATGAAACATCTTAATTTTCTTTTATAGATTCTATCTGGATCATACATCCTAGCATGATGATCTTTATTTAAAAATGGTCTTCTTGCATCAGATCTTCTAAGATAGTATCTCTTCTGAGGTCTGTTATAACTACTTCTCCTTTGATATCGAGGCCTATATTGTGGTCTCTGTAGTTTTGGTCTTATATTTTGTTTTCTTCTATAAATATCTTTTCCTTCTCTACCATATATCTGAGGTACGTATATATCTTTACAAAAATTATATTGTTCTTTCTGGAATTGTTGTTGAATCTGAATAGTTATGCATTTTTCTTTTAAACATTTTATAATATGTTGTATTCTAATACCTATATTATCATTTTCTGGAATATCATTTATAGGGTGCCATTTCTGTCTTATTTCTTCTCCTAATTGTCCTGGTAATTTTTGAAATAATTTATCCTTTATTGATTGGGTAAAGTAATTACCACTTATACTTGCAAAATAATAATATTCTTTTAAAAAACTTTTTGCATACCTATAGTCTGTTAAAACTAATCTTTCTAATTGTGCTAAAGCTTCTGTCTGTTGTTCTATTCGAGAACTATTAGGATCTCTTCCTGTTGCTAACATATGTATTTTATTTACAAAATTATATGGATTTGGTCCAAATGTTTTTAATGTTCTTAGTTCTTCTGGATATTCTACTTTATATCTTTCCCAATTTGCTTTCATGGTTTCTCCTAAGAATGTTTCTAAATATTGATATAATTCATCAGTTTCTTGTGGTTCTTTAAACTGTAAACAATCATTTAAAACTTTACTTTTCCATATATCGAGTACTGAGTCTAATTTTTGAGGATCATGATATCCTATATTTAATATTTTTCCTGATTCCTTTTTATCTGCAAATACTACTGGTTCTTCTATTGGTAGTTTTTTACCTCTAGGTTTATAATATCTAAAATCATCTTTTGGTTGTTCTAACTCTGTTGGTTCTAATTTCCATCTTGGTCTATTTCCCCAAGCCATATTTGGATTATTAGGTCCATATGGTCTTGTTTGATCATAGGTTACATCATTCATTGCTTCAATATTCTGTAATTCTTCTATATCGGATTCTAAACTTTCATTTATATCCTTATTAATTTCTTCATTAATTAATAATCTTGGATTTAATTCACTGGTTTCACTAGTTTTATCATCATTATTTAATTTTTTGATAATAAATCTATCACCTCTATTAATTAATTCTTCATTTTCTGTTATGATTCCTGATTCTATTGCTAGATTTTCTAGTCTTATTTTATCTTCTTTAAAGAGTTCAACACCTAATTTTCTTTTATATAATAAAGTTCCTATTAAATTATATTTATCATGTTGTTTTAATATTTTTATTTCTTCCTGTGTTATTATCCTATCTTCCATTGTCACTATTGGTTTGATTTTCTAATTCTCTTATTAATCTGTCACGTTCTTCATTATCCATAGTATCTGTTGTGCTATTTTCAATTCCTGGTCTTGTTTCATAATCTAAAAATCTTAACCTATAATTATTGTTACTATCTTGATAGATTAAACTTTCTCTTGGTACATAAACTGTGTTGGAGTTTTCATCTTCTGTTATTCTACTTAAATTCCATTCTTGTCCTGCTAATGTTATTGGGTCAATTTCTGGAGGTTTTAATAATTTACTATATTTTGATCCTATTCCTGCAATGACTTCTTCAATCGAGACTTTGTAATTTGTTGTAGAATTATTAGTTATTTTACCTATTAATCCTATACACATCATTAAATTATCTCCTTTAAACGAATCATATCCTTTTGTCATGACTTTTATTTTTATATATTTTGGTAATTCTTTTATTTTTAGTTGAAAATCTGGTGCTACATAATATAATGCTTTATTATTTGATAAGTCTACTTCTGTCATAGCTAGTAAGGCTTGTCTTAGCTGGGTTTTAAGATCCCATCTTTCATCTATTAAACAAATCAGAACTTTCGTTCCTACTTTTTTTCTAGCAAATCCTTTAATTCCTATTATAAATAGTCCTAAATGAAAATATCTTTTGTTTGTTAATAAAAGTTGTCTAATTGATTCTTGGCTGATTACATCAATAGTTTCTACTTCATCATTTGATACTGACAAAGTTACTTCCTGATATCCTGAGAATAAGCTAGTATCTCGGGAATGTTTACCTAAGTTACTAACATAAGTTTGACATTTTTCAGAAGTCAAAAAGATCTGAATTAAGAAGGAGTTTCTCTCCTGATTCTGATCAATTCCCCAGATTAGAAGAAGTATACAAAAGATACAAAAAGAAGATGGACAAAGGCAAAAAGCCTATGACACCAGAAAGGAGCCCCTCTCCTGATACAACAAGAAAAACAGCAGAAATGTTACAACAAGTTTCTTTTAGCTGGGCTTTAAGCCTTTGCTGTTGTTGTTCCCCCCCCCCTCTTTTGGTGGTTTGTTCCTTTTGGCTTCCCTTTCCCCTTTGTATATTCTTTCTCTTGGTAATGAATTTATTTATTCAAAAAAAAAAAAAAAAAAGTAACAGATGAATCGAGAAAAAGTGCCTAGTGCACTTGGTAGAGTGTGGAGAGTTAAAGCCCACCTACCAGGAGGTCTTAGGTTCAGGCCTCCTGGTTCTCACCTTCCCTCCCCCGTAGAATAGGATAGCGTAGGTACCAATAAAAAAAATAAATAAATAAAAAAAGAAGAAGAAGAAGAAGAAACGGATAGACCAATACTGCATGCTTGATTTTGACTAAGTTATGAATCTTCTAATTAATAGTTCAACAGCATGTAGAATGCAAACCGGTATGCAATTACAAGCTGGGATCCCTGCTTGATAATTGCCAAAGTAATAAATCTCTTGTGGTTTGCACCACAAAACCTGTCCTGTCCTCGTAAAAACTAACCACTAACCAACTCTCCTCTTCTAATTGAAATAAAATAAGATGCAAAACAATCTGAATTTTAATCATGGTTCTAATCAAACAAATATTAAACAACAACAACAACAAAGCCTTGTCCCAACTAAATGTGGTCAGCTAAATGGATGCGCGATGGACAAGTTTGCGAAGTAAAAAATGAAGGAAAGAAAGGGAAAGGAAGCAAAGCAACATGGATCTTTGCCCTCCAAACAACTCTATTTGATGTCATACTAGGATCTAAACCGAGCTTCTACATGTCCTTCCTTACCAACTCTTCAATGGTCATTTTAGGTTTGCCCCTAGCTCTTTTAGCTCCCTCCATCTAGTTTTGGTCACTCCTCCTTATAGGAGCATTCAAAGGTCTACGCTGAACATGTCCAAACCACCTTAAACAACATTCTTTGAGCTTATCCTGATTTGAAGCAACTCCCAAATTGGCTCTAACTTGTTCATTTCTCACCCTATCCCTCCTAGTTTTGCCACACATCCATCTCAACATCCTCGCCTCTGCTACACTCAACTTATCTATGTTATATTGCTTAACAACCCAATATCCCGCCCCATATATCATTGCCTGTCTTATAGAGTGTTCCTTTAAGCTTTAGAGGTATACGTCGATCACACAACACTCCAAAAGCACTTCTCCACTTCATCCATCCTACTTCAAATTATGTGAGACAATTAGACAAATCATCATCTATCTCACCCTCTTTGTTTATGATCGACTCCAAATATCTAAAATGATCACTTTGAGGGATCTCTCTCTCCTCAAGTTTCACTACATTGTTATCTGTCCTTAAGTGACTAAAGTTACATACCACATACTCCGTCTTTGTTCTGCTTATCTTAAGACCCCTAGATTCCAGTGTAGATCTCCATGACTCTAACCTTTCGTTGATCTCTACCACTGTCTTTGTCAATAGACAATATCATCGGCAAAGAGCATACACCACAAAACCACCTCCCCTTGAATGTTCTTGGTCAAACAAATATTGAAATATAATCTATAACTGGTTGACCAAAAGTTATGTCCTATATGTTAGCTATCAATATAGTTGCTTAATTGGACAGCAAACACATTATTCTTGTTAAGTTTCAGGTAACATCACTCTTAAATTATTTAAAATTTAGAATTTAGAATTTAAAATTTAAAATTTAAGAACATCTGACCTTCCATAAAGGAATCTGAAGCATGGTTTTCTAATCATGTGTTATTAAACACAGAGGACATCAGATGTATCTCACAATTTATGAAAATCAGCAAGAGGAAAATATATTAAAAAAAGGGCAAGGAAAGTACATAGGTCAAAGGAGAGACTTTGGGTTAAACGGGAGATGCTGTGTAAGCACAGACAACAAAAGAAACTTAAAAGGGCAGTTTTTAGAACAAATTTTAGAATCAAGAGCAGTATCGTATTAATATGAGGGCATCATATTAAATGAGACTTTATTAATAAATATATTTCATATAAGTCATAATTTTTTTTGTCCAATAGAGGGTTGAAAAACTTCATGGACGCCTTAAAACGCCCAATACAAATATTCTTAACAGTAGATAATGGCAAGGTTTTGCACCGTTATGAACAAAATTGTCATCATTTTAAACCTAGAGAAATAGTAGCAAAAAAATTTGTTCTCATATTTTTTTTTCCTGAAATGTATTACAAACACATAGGTCAAACATGACAAATGGAATCATGGAACCAAATTTCAATTTGAGGGCCCACTAGCACCACCAATTCAAGGGCTTTCAACAACCAACATGGCAACATCTCGCAAGAAAATTAATTTGGGGCCTAAAAGGCTTTATGATAGAAATGAAACAAGCATAAATAAGGTTTTGTACAATTTTTTTTTATCATTTTTTTCACAGATTTTCACCAGTAGCTAGAGATAAAAGTGTGATATTTTAAGTCAATATCTATCATTCATGAACAGCGTCTAACTCCCTACATTTATTTCGTCCATGTTCACCCCTACATTTATTTCAGCCCAAAGGATTCAAATATATTGACATGTGGTGCTCTTGTGCCAACTATCTCAGCATTGTTTGACAGGCATGGACCAAGTGGTTCAAGCTCATTCGGGCCCCCTCAACTCCTTTGCATAGAAGCTCAGGAATGTTAAAGAGTGCCCTCAAATCCTGGAACTCCTTTTGCTTTGGGAACATCACCTCTCCGGTCTTGGATTGCAGGGCCAACCTTTCTGACATTCAGATGAGACTCTAGACCGACATTCATAATGCCTCCTTGCAGTCGAAGAAAAATATGTCTCTAAAGACCTCAATTTCTTTCCCTCTCAAGGGGAGAATTTCTTCAAGTAAAACTCCAGAGTCAAGTGGATGGGGTTAGGTGACTCCAACGGGTACTTCCACAGGTTCCTGAAAAATAGAACCAATGCAAGTTCCATCTCCATGCTTCTAGCCTCAGACTACTCCCCCTCACTAAGGTGGAAGATATTAAGGGTGAGGCGGTTGACTACTTCATGATTTTCAGGCCTTCTTCCACCCCCTCTTCAACAACTATCCCTAATGTCCTGCTAAACAAATTCATACCAGCTACCTGCATGATTCCCTCAATGCCCTCCCCTCTCTTCCCATGAGGCAAATAAAGCTTTTGGGCTGGATGCATTCAGCATGGGCTTCTTCTCCTCTACTTGGGACATCATAAAGGTGGACCTTATCAAGGTTGTGTATTGCTTCTTCTTCAACCCCAGGCAAATTAAAGAGGTCAACCACACCTTCCTCTATATAATTCCCAAAAAGAAGAAGCTTCCTCCCTGCCGGGCTTCAGTCCTATCTCTCTCTGCAACTTGCTTTACAAGTTTATTGCTAATATACTTGCACATAGGTTCAAGCTAGTGGTTGTTTCCCTTGTTAGTGACATCTAGTTTGCCTTTATCCCTGGAAGAAGCATCACTGGCAACATCCTCCATTACAATAAATTGGTCAGAGTCTTAGAAAGAACTGTTGACTCCCAAATGACACTGAGAGAGGGTGAATTAGTGTATCAAATCCAAATACTTTTTCTGACTGTGCACACTGATGAGGCAACCAAGTCTTTACTGAAGCAAACACACACACATTCATATGCACACAACCTCTCATGGGCACTTCCAAGTGTGCACACCCATCCTGCAGCCCACACTCTAAATCCAATACGAGAAATAATAAAGCAATCACACTCATGACAAAGAGATTTTACTAGGTTCGCAATATGCCTACATCCTCAGAGTAGTGCTTGTAAATGCTACGTATGTACCCAACACTCAACATTTTAATTATTCTTATAGTAGGGAGCACCCACACCCACTTTTCTCAGCATAGAATTGAGAGGGCACACATAATGTGAATACAAGCAGCAGAACCCACTACTAGGGAACACCCACCCCCGGTGTCTACTGTCTTGCACCACTAAACACCCAATACAAGGTAATACACATAAAATGGGCTTATATCAGATGCCCTACAGTCAAGTTTAAGCTCGCATAAGCATGAAACATGTTCACCTACGCCTACCAATTTTACAATACACAGATGGCATATAAAGTAAAAAAGGAGTTGGAAATGATTGTAGTCCTCTCTGGAGTTCACAAAGATGTTCCTAAGTGCCTCCATTGCAAACCGGAACCTTCAAATCCTCCTTACAGTGGAGAAACTTGATTGTTTATGTATGAATTGACTTGAGGGATCACACTTGCAGCCTAATGTAGGACTAGATTTCACAAGTCAAACTAGACCCAAACTGCAGGAAATTTTAAATCAAAGAACAACCAGTCCAATGCCAACAATAGAATAGAAATCAGAATGTTATCTACCAGCCCAGCAGAATATCAATTTCAAAAAAATAAGGTTAACAGAATTCCAGTCAACAGTAGTCCTTTAGAATTAAACTAGGAACAGAATAGGAGTCCAACCAGGTTCAGATCAACAGAATAATGTAATAGCAGTCCAGAAACTACCAACAGCAAGTAACAAGTCTACCAATTGTAATACCAGAATTTGCAGGTCACTAAAAGACGAAAACAGAGAAATATGCCTCAGTTTGCTCTCAAATCTGGATCGAGTTCTCCTTCTTACCAGCAAAACCTTAGGTTTAATTATTAGACAAAAGTGATTTGACAGAGGTCGACAGTTCCACCCAGAAATGGCTGTCGCCTGGACAAATCTGAAGTGAGAAAAGAGAAATACCTGGACAGCAGTACTCTGTGAATAAAATATGAAATAGAATAACAAATTTGAAGAGAACCTCCTGGACTTCACACCGAAAAGAGTCAATTGGATCAAACACCAATTCCTTCAGCTTTGATCAAACACAAGACCACCACTTTGATCAAACACAAAGCAATCTCAGCAGAGATATTGCAGCAGCAACAATTTTTTATTTGTATAAATCGTGGGCTACTAATGAGCCTCCTTTATTTATAATAATGATGGGGGGGTGATTACAATTTAATAACTTCAAAATTACTAAAAAACTGAAATAAATATTACTAACATATAATTACTAAATCTGGAAAAGTAAACTACGAAATAAAACAACTGGAATTAGAAACTAACATATGACTGAAAATTAGAAACTAACTAGGTACTGAAATTAGAAACTAATTATCCCCATCAAAACCCAACTAAAAATGAAATCAATGAAAAAAAGAAACTAACTAGTTATCCAGTACTCAATATTAGAGCCCCTCTTTTAGTCCCATAAAAGTGGCCCAATACACTCCAAACCACATGGACTGAAGGCCCAACACATATACAACCCAACCCTAGGCTTATTTATAAGAAAACAAGCATATTTTGGCTATTAATCCGCGTCACAGCCTCTCTGTCTCTTCTTCCTCAACTTACAAACAACATCACACATTCACACCAAGGTTCGAAATCTCGTTTCGGTAGATTCAAAATCACCAACTCGGCGAAATCTCCAAGCGAGTTGGTGTAATATTTTTTTTTTGACTCGGTTGACTATTTTGGTGGTCAAACGGCCATATTTTGACCTGAAACTTGGTGGGTAGCTTGTTTTAAGGTTAATAAACATGCTTAGAACATAAATTTGCAAAAAATTACAACATGACATTGTTTTAGAATTACACCCTTGTTTGGCAGCAACCATTGGACTGTTCTGGAGATTTTATCTGCTTCATTACTAGAACAAAATATAATATGATACTAAAACAAATAAATAATGCATCTAAGCCATGATCAAAACATACATCAGCTATAATTAACTAATATTCACTCCGATAGAGTCGTAGAACAGCCAATGGTGAGTAACATATATATAATTGACTTCCATCAAAGGTATATTTACTATAAAAAGTAACAATTTATGTTAATGATAAACGCATTTTTTAACCAGAAAAATATAAAAAAAATTCGACTCCGTGAGGTCATAGATTGGCCTCTAGTGTCTAACATATAAAAAATCTAGAAGAATCCAACATTTATTTATGTACTATTTCAAAAAAAAAAAAAAAAAGTTTTCGAGAAAGAACTTTACCTTTCCTAAGCTTGGAATGTGTAGATCTTGTTGTAGGAGTGATTAGGAAAGTAATATGTGTGATGATGTGGCTAATCAGAGGCCAATAAGAGTGATTTGTGTTCAAAATGCAAGAGTCTACTGAGATATCACTGAGACAGGCGAGACAAAGTCAAAATGTCTCATCGAAATGAAGCATTTATAAGGCTAGGCATGTAACGTTTCGGTATCTCGCCGAGACGATACCGATATCTTGGCCGAGATAATGTACAACTTGTATTTCATATGATATTTCGTCTCGAAAAAAAAAAACCACAGAATAACTAAGATCTTAGCGAGAATTTAAACCATGATTCACACACCTCATTTTTCTATAGTTTTCAATGAAACATTAAACCACACAACCCTCTCTCTCACTTTTGTTTTCAATGAAGCAAAAACAGCTTAATTACCCTTTGGACCTCCATTGATGGAGTTAATAACCCACATTTGATGTCAAAATAGACATTTAATACTCATTCAACAAAGGGGGATCTCTCCTTACAAATTGCATGTGTTTCTCTAATTCTTTTGCTCTGTTTTCTTGCACAGGGAGATAGAGCACGAAAAAACAAGAATTTTGCAACTTGAATGAGCTCAATCCGAGCTAGGATGAAGGAGATATGGCCAAAATACCCTCGACCATTGAAATAAACCCATTTAGAATCTTTCGGGTGGCACAGGGTGCATCGACAGCATGCGAGCCACAGAGTAGCACTCAACCATTGGATTGGCATGGCAATTTGGAAGGGCGATTTGGGGTCATCGGATGCGATCTTCGAGAAAATGGTCATGCCCGTAGGATGAAACATCTGCTGACACGGGGCTTGACGCCTCTACAGTGGTTGACGTCACCTACAAGTGACGTTCAGCCCATTCATTGAGCGTTGGGCACAAGATTCTTACAAGCCGTTAGATTGAGAGCTAAAGGCAAGAAGAAGCAGCGATCATTGGATTTGGATCATGCAGATTCAAAAAAGTGCAGCCAATGAAATATTGAGAATCGACATCTATGATGCTGAGAGGTGTGCGCACGCTACATGGTGGAACAACATGCTTCTATGAGGCGCGGTACACTAATCCATGGTACACCCAACCAAGAGGAGAGAGGGCGCAAGCATCTATAGCATTTTGTGTCAACAGAAATCCACGCCCGACGTGTAATTCAAATCAAGGACAAGTGGCACTCCCAAGGGCGACGATCAGGAATCAATAGAGCTAATAAGAATCGTAGGGAGCCCCTCCCACTTATAATTTTATTGCAAAAGCTGCCCAAAACACTTTGGATCAATTTTAAGCAGTCCAATTTAAATTGAATCGAAATTTTTGAAATTGCATCGAGACCCACCAACTATGCTTATATAATGATGCATCCATGTAGAGTTTTGGACAACAATGGGAGCATCCAAGTTTGGTTTTGGGGTTTTTCGTACCAATCCCACGGAAATCACCATATCTCTCTCATTTGACTCAGATCAAGCCAAAATAAATTGTGTTGCATTCGCGACTCAAAGCTCTACAATCTTTACGGACATCCCATCATCAAACTTGATCGTATAAAATTACCAAATTGCCCTTGAACTTCCCTTTGGCTGTAACTTCTTCATCTGATATCGGATCAAGGCAAATCCAGGTGTGTTAGAAAGATTATGCCATACTCTACAACTTTCTTGAAGACGCCAACACCCCGAAAATTCATCTTCTATAGCCAAATTTCCCCAAACATGAATAGGTTAAGATTATCGATACTGAGCTCGGAAATCTGCAACACACACTACTGTCATATCCATAGCACTCAACCAACTTTAAACACTCCACACATCACTGCCATGCCATCGGATGATCGTACAATGCCACATCATCATTTTGGCCACCTTATCACTGACATGTGGTCGAGGTTGCCAACAAGGACAACCCCTTTGCTACCTTCATGAAGATTGATATCCACAAAGCCTTTGACTCCCTCAAATGGGATTATATTGTGGACATCATGCTCAAGATATTCCTCCTGTCTTCGTTAACTAGATCTACCACTGCATCTCCTCCATCGGCTTCTCAATGCTCATCAATGGTAGTATTACAATCCATTTTGCTTCTTTTGTTAGCATTCGCCGAGGCTATCCCCTCTACCCTACATCTTCACCCTTACCCTTGAGATCTTCTCCATAAGCCTCCAGTCTCAAATGGACTAGCAGATCATTAATCCCATCCCGAAATGCAAGGCTCTAAAGATCTCCCACCTGGCTTTTGTTGATGATCCTATAGTCTTCTCAAAAACCAACCTTTCTTCAGTTGAGGCTACTATGTATTTCCTAAACAACTTCGAAGGTATGTCAGGTCTCCGTGTGAACGACCAAAAATGCCTCTTGTTCTTAGAGGGTATCTCTGAGGTTGATGAGCTTAATCTGAAGAACGCAATAGGGTTTTCTTTAGGCCGCCTCCAAGTTAAGTAACTTGGCCTTCCATTGATCTCCTCCAGGTTGACTTCTCTCCATTGCTCTTTTCTTGGATCTCATGTATAAGAAGCTCCAATTATGGAAGGGCAAGCTCCTCTCTTATGACAATCGGCTTGAGCTTATTAGATCCATGCTTCAATCCCCCTACATTTATTGGACAGGGATGTTCGCCCTTCCCCAATCTACCATCAAAAAGCTTGAATCCCTAATGTGTATTTCCCTATGGAAAGGCTTTGATTCTTATAACCCTTCACCCAATCAGTTGGGCCTTTGTTTGCCATTCAAAAGGTGAAGGAGGCCTTGGTTTGAGAAGGATTGAATATGTTAAACTCTGCTGGCATTCTTAAGCTGACCCTGAAGTTGGCTACAAAGAAGAAAAGCATTTGGGCTGAATGGGTCTATCTTAGACCCCTCCGTGATGAGTCAATCTAGACTGCACCCTCCCTCCAGACACTTATCGGGTTTAGAAGAAGATTTTGAAATACAAGTTTCTTGCATCTAAGATCATTAAACCCCTTATTAAACATGGTTCAAACTCTCACCTTTGGTTGGACTACTGGCACCACCTTGGGATCTTCATCCACTTAGTTGGCGATAGATCCAGGTATAGCTCTGGCTTTAACAGACTTACCATGGTCTCAGATATTCTTCATCTATGGTTGGTCCCCCTCATCATCTCCATCCTCCCTCTTGTGAGCCATCTAGGATTCTCTACTCACCATTTTTCGAAGAACTAGAGGTAGTGGTGATCTTGTTGTCCAGACTGCTTCCTCCTCTGGCTAGTTTTCCACCATTTCCTCTTGGGACCTCGTCTATGCTCTAGGCTCCATCACTCTTAGGTGCAAAATTGTGTGCTTCAAGGGCCACATTATGCACCACAACTTCCCTATCTGGTGGACCCTCGCCCATTCCCTTCCAACTCAATCTTTCCTCATTTAGAGACGGATCTAGGATCCTCCCTTATGTTTCTCTGTTTGAACTCCAATAAATATGTCGATGGTCGACCATCTATTGTCCGATTGCCCCTTCTCCTCCTCAATTTGGAAAGGGCTTCTTGTCAAATGTTACGACATAGGAGAATCTTGCCCCCTTGCTAGAGAATGGATTTGGGTAGATATGACCTTATATGATAGCTCCATATGTGATTTAGTAGGAATGCTCGCCTTTGGTGCCACCATCTATCATATATGGATGGAACTCAACCTTAGAATATGGACTTCCAAAGCCATATCCTTTCAGAAAATTTGGGACGCCATCGATGTTCCCTCTCGGTGCATTGACTCCCCCAGGAACAGGCTCATTGTTGATTCCTTGGGCCTCTCTGTTAGTTTTGTAACAGCCTCATGCCCCTCCTATTGGAGGCCAGGCCTTGCTTTTGTTTTGTTTCCTCTTTTTTCCCTTGTCCTTCTAAGGGGCTGCTTGTATTCTTTCTTCTTTCGTAATATATTTCTTATTCATCCAAAAAAAAAATTGTGTGATTTCTGCAGTCAGACCCATGGATCATTAAAAAAAAACATATAGATAATTGAAGTGCAATTAAAGAGTTCCAACAGAAATTTGCAGACCTTGTTTATCTAATTACATGTAAATTCCATATATCAGCCTTCACTACATTCTTCAATATGTAAATTCCAATTCGTTTAACCAAACATGAGGATGAAAAAGTGGCCTGACATTTTTATCAATTGTAAGGTCAAAGGTGTTGGTGATAGTTAGGAGGTACTTTTGGCCTTGTTTGGGGCAAAACGAGTAATGTGCAGAAAGTATGCAAACAGCAAGCTAGGTAAAATTTTAATGATTGTACCAATGACAATGTGAAAAGTAAACTTCGGCCTCTAACCTTTTTGACATCTCCAGATAATACTAGAGGTCTTGCTGAATCATGGATGCATACAAGTTGTGAGCCACTGTCGATTTCCTGTTCAAGTACAGAAGAAATTTTTAGTGTAAACAAGCATACATTCTCTACTGAAGCATTAGAGTACATTTGTTAAACGTATGAATATTAAATGAAGAAGGAATTTTAAGTTTGATTTACTAATCAATGCCTGGGATCCAAGCATCATGGTATCCATTAATACTTCTAAGATGTATAAAGGATAGATTTCATATAAGCGGCTCCGAGCCCACCAAACCCGCCAAACTTTTTCTAGGTTTCAGCTGGCCATGTCCAGCCCATGGCTGCACTAAGGTTATCCTGCCTGAGGTCAGGCCAGCCCAGCCTAAGCCTGATTTACATGTGAAGTATGTATATAATATTATGGACCTCTCTTTTAAAATGTAAAAGCATCCCTTCCGGATCCATAATCTACATTCTACAAAATAGAGGATCTTTCGCTGTTGCTAAAACCCCAATCACTTCCCCATCAGAGTAATCTATGTTGGAAATTGACCTCAATCCTCACCATTTGAAGCCTTATTCCCAACCTGCTAAGATGAGATGAGGTGTAGATACCTCCTTCTAGCTTGACAACTGGCATCCAGCTGGAGTGCTTTCCCTGATTGTGCGTAATAGAGTGGTCTACCCTCTGGTATCCCTAGATCTGCCTCGGTCTCCTCGATCATCTCTAATGGTTCTTGGTCCATTCCTAATATCCCGTCTCTTTCCAACATCCAGCATTCCATCAACTCCATTCCTCCCCCCCTCTTCTAGTGCTGATAGAATTATCTGGTCCCCTTCCCCTCGGGATGCTTCTCCTCCTCAGCTTGGAATCACTCCCGATCCCACAACCCTACTGTCCCCTGGCACAAAGTTGTCTGGTTTCGTGGCCACATCCCCCGTCACAGCCTCACTGTCTGGAGAACTCTCTCCAACTGCCTCCTCATCCAATCCTTCCTCATCTATCGCCATATTCCTGTCTCCCCGGCTTGTTGCCTCTGTTGGAATGGCATTGAAGATGTCAATCATCTCTTCAATTGCCCCTTCTCCTCCCGTATTTGGAAGTTCATCCTCTCCAAATGTTGGCAGTTGGCATGCTCAGAGACTCCCCCTTCCTCTTCAGAGAGAATGGAATTGAATTGATATGACCTTCTCGGGTAATTCTATTTGTAACACTGCCGATAAGCTGGCATTTGGGGCTACTATCTCCCATGTTTGGTTGGAGCGCAACCTTCGTAGATGGACTTTCAACTCTAGAACTTTTGATAAGATTTGGAAGGCCATCTACTTTGACGTCTCCTCCAAACTTTCCTCTCTCCCCCATAGGTCAATTGTGGAATCCCCAAGAAATAGTCTTATTGTTGTTTCCTGGGGATCTTTCTCATTCTATTTTATGCTCCCCTTCCCCTGTCCTTTAGGGTTGTATCATTCGGCTCCTCTGGTTTGCATATCCCTCCCCCCTTTTTTCCCTATTTTATATATTACCTATTCATCCAGGAAAAAAAAACATATAAGATAACAAAGGTCAAAGAGAACTGCTTCACTCAAGGGTCAAATAGGATCACTTAACTCTAGGATTGCTTGGGAGGACTCACTCAACCCAAGTGTGGGACTCGTTCAACCCAAGAGTGAGACTCATTCACGCAAGTGGTTACATTGGAATCAAATTCTTCTTCCCTCTTTTTTTCTATACTTCACAATACATAGGGGAAGGGAGAACTAGCCGTTGGAAAAGAGCCATTGAAATATAGTCATTGGGAATCAATGATTAGTGACATTATGACTTCATCAACCCCCCCCCACTTTGAAAGAACTTGTCCTCGAGTTTGATGCAGCCATCTTCATCGTCTACGTGTCATGATCAAGATTCTTCAACTCATGCTCTACCTCTGAGGCATGGTGCTGAGTTTCTCTACCTCTGACAAGGTGCTCGAGGTCGGAACTTACTATCATACCAAGTTGATGCAGCTCAAAACATATAAAAGAGTTTTATTGCCGAAATAAGAAACCGAGTATAAGATAATAAAGGTCAAAGAGAACCACTTAACTCCAGAGTCGCTTAAGGACTCGCTCAACCCAAGTATTGGACTCACTCAACTCAAGAGGTTACATTGGACTCAAATTCTTCTTCTTCTTCTTCTTCTTCTTCTTCTCTCTCTCTCTCTCTCTCTCTCTCTCTCTCTCTCTCTCTCTCTCTCTCTCTCTCTCTCTCTCCTTTTTCATTTTTTTTCTATATACTTGACAATATATATAAGGGAAGGGAGAACTAGCCATTGGAAATCAATCAATAATGACTTTATGGCTTCATCATTGTGGATGACAAGGTCAAGAACATAAGTCTTTCCTTGCTCCATGACTAGTTTGGGTACATCTTTGTCCTAATCTTTCAACCTTTTTCACCTTCTTTGACCCAGAAAGAAATAAGTTAGTAGGAGACAGAATATCCTCATGCATTGGATTCTATACATAACCTAGGAGAATATCCATACTGCTATGTGTGCACTCTGACTTGTTTTCTACGAACACATATCTCTATACCTCGAATATAAATATTAAAATTTTTTCTTAACCATTATCCCATGGAAAGTTTCAGTCACAATGAAACCACTAATTTTAGAGGTAATAGCATGATCTGCTCGAGCAGAGTTCTAAATAAACGAGCAATGGAGCCACTTGGTCCCTTCCCCCCCATAATACCAAAGCTCAATCAATTAATTAGCTAGATGCAAGGTTCGAAATCTCGTTTCGTTTCGGTGTTTCGGTGAGTTCAGAAACCGAAGTTTCGTTTCGTTTCAGCAAAATTTCAGACTAAATGGTGTATTTTTTTTTTTGTTTGTTTCGATTAACTGTTTCGATGGTCAAACGGCCATATTTTGACCTGAAACTTGGTGGGTAACTAATTTTAAGATTAATAAACATGCTTAGAACATAAAAATGCAAAAATATTAGGACATGACATTGTTTTAGAGTTGCACCTTTGTTTGGCAGCAACCGTCGAACTGTTCTGAAAATTTTACCTGGTTTTGAAGAAAGAACTTTACTTTTACTAAGCTTTGAATGTGTAGATCTTGTAGGAGTCCAATGGAAGTCAAAATGTGTGCTGATGTGGCTAATTAGAGGCTTGTTGGAGACTTGGAGTGTTTTTCCTTCAAAATATGCAAATGGAACCAAAACCACCGAGATAGGCAAGACCGAGTCGAAATTTCGATTGAAATACCGAAATTTTGATTGAGATATGGTATTTATAACACATGGAATGTACCCAGATAGGAGAGATACTGAAATTTTGTACAAATGTTATTTCGGGCCTTATTTTGTTTCGGCAAAAAAAAAAACCGAAATTCCGAAATTTCAGCGAGATTTCAAACCATGGCTAGATGAGTACCGGGGGGAGGGGGAATGCTTAAGTATACATCATTTTCATGATACATAATTAACTGAGAACAAATAGTGGAAATAGGAGAGGGTAGATCTACTAGTAACAACAAAGACAACACATGCACCTGAAGTCCATTGAACACAGAATCCTGTCTCTCCTTTCCAGGCAAAGCGTATTTAAGGTCTACAAGAATCTTCTCCTTGATATCTGTAAACAAGCACAAAAACAAACAAAGATTCAAAAGGGAACATAATTTCTTGTAACATAATCCATTTTAAGTACAAGGAAAGGAAAACACAAGGAGCACAAAGCGAGCCAGTACAACCAGTACCTATTTCAATACAACTAGTTCATCCTGGTTATTGTGGTATCATGAAATTGTAAGTATGTAAATCTAAATACAACTGATTAATGAATCTGTGCAAAGAAAATCTGTCACAAATAAACAGAAACAAATTATTGGAGTGATTGAGATGAGAACAGAAAGTCCTTTACAAACCTTCAAAAATATCCTTGTATGATGGATCACAAACTACAACAATTTCCTTCACTTCAACCATGCTTGAGAAAGTATAGAAGCTGCAAAGAAACCTCAGTTTATTTTCAAAGCACCCGGGGGAGGGGGTCATATCAATAAATAACAAGTAGACAACAAATATGAGAGAAAACTAAGGTCAACTTTGGGCAGACATAACCAAGGTTTCGAGATTTCAGTTTCGAATCAACTCTGGCCAAACTGAAGCATACCACCGAAATGGCACCAAATATGTCCATTTTTGTGAAAAAAAAAACTGAAACATTGAAGACCCCTCAATTTGTATGTCATAATTGTTGTTGTTTGGACCAATGTAAAAACCAAAATAGGTCACCAAAATTTCAACATTTTGGTTGAAATTTTGAACCATGGGCATAACTGTGGCAATAACCCCAAACAGTGGGTTCCATCTGCAAGACCTCCTACACCAAAGCCTAACTTTCCTGGTTGATTGAAACCATATAATCTGTCGACCATTCACCACATTCTTTTTCTGGTTATTCAAAAGGACTTATTGCATCACATAGCTATAGCAATTTCTATCAATAAAATTTAGAGCTGAGGAGGCAGGACTGAGGACCCATTGAATGGTCATTGCCACCATGTAATCAGCATGGCATTGATCCAGTGCTCTCAGACTTAGTCTGCCCATAATCAATTATCTTAGATTTCCTTGACTAATTTAGGAAACACTCAATGATCTGTCATTTACCTATATAAAGCAATTGGTTGGCCTAACAATGGAAGATATTGCTTTGGCATGCTCGCCTATTTGCATAAACAGAGAACACCATCATCTATCAGATACACTACGATAATTAGTCAATGTAAAACATATGAAAATTCATAGACACACGCCACCATTGAATAGCTCATAAACTTAAGGCATTCAAACAATGAGAACAAGCCAATATATATATATATATATATATGATGTCCAGAAAAGAATATTTGGCAACCACATCCAACGTTTTGCGTGGTCATACATTTCGAACAAGAAAAATAAAACAATCTGATGCTGATAACATACATGCCAATGATTATGGAGGAAGATAAAGCAGATCCATATAAATGCAGTTTAGCTCCATAAGGATAAGCAAGGACAATACCCTTTATTTTTCTTCTCCTTTTTGATAAGTAGCAAGGAAAATTAATTATCAACCTTAAGAACTGTGGACAAAATTCAAAGCTTAAAATAGTTATTATATAGCATTCTGGTTTGCAAAATTGTAACCATTACTGCACAACCGAAGGGTAATGTTAATTGGTAATATTAGTACAACCAAGGTTCCAGGTTTCGAGCCTGGTAAAAAACCAGGCTTGAAACTGAAATATTTCGACCGAAATTTTTTCTGCAACTTTAGATGATGGGTTTCAGTGGCCAAATTAGGCCTTGGAAAATCTAGGAAACCCTAGTTTTTTGCCCTTTAAATATAGTGGAACCCTTAGATTTCAACAAAAATCACACCTAAAATGGTAGTTTAACTTCGGACCTTAAGTTGGTAGTGTAAGCTGTATACATTCTCTAATATGACCTATTTCACACACTGTTTAGGACTAGAACACACATAATTCAAGTAAAACAACTTAAATATGCATTAGGAATTAATAGACTTCAAAGTTCAAACCATAAACCATTTCATAAATCATACATCAGACATGGTTCATCATAAAGAGTCAAATGTCGGTGTCAACAATACAAGCAAGTCACGCCTACTCATATCCTAGAGTCCTAGTACCACATCGAGTTCCATGCAAGGATCGAAACCACTAGAATGTTGTTGCTATTGCCGAATCAAGTTATCCTCCAACTGTATCACAAAAGCTGGCAATGGAATCAGCAACATATTGAAGATACCCTAACCTAGTTATAGAACTCTAAACCATGAGGAACTTGATCGAGAGTCACTGCTACTGGATGGTGGCTGGGGAACCGTCTCTAACACATATGGTTGGGGGGCTGGGAACAAGAAGATGTTGTCCAAAAAATCTAACCCAGTGTGTTATTAACTCTAATACTCTGAGAGTAATCATGATGAAGAGCTAAATTGCCCATAGCAAGGTTTTAAATATTGGTCTCTGGTATCGTATCGGATGGGTGATTTTAAGAGATGTACCAAATCGTACTATATCATATTGTATCGAAGATATGCAAGATGCACTAAATATACGCATGGATATGGTCAAGATACGCCTGGTAATGCACTTTAGGAGCACAAAATGCTATAGATAAGCAATACATAACATGTGTCGTGTATAAATGCTAAAACGAGAATAACGTATCCTGAAACAAGTGCACTCAATTGAAAATGTATAAAGGATGAAGTTACATATACTTATATACAGTATATAAATCTTCCAACTCAATATAAATTGTTTTTGTAAGTAAATCAATTTTATTTTTTCCAGGTAAAACACTTTTCGACTTTCTGAAAATTTTCAAAAATCTAAGAACAAATTCATGCAATGTTTTAGTATTTTCAAATTACCTATCTTGTTTAGCTTCAATGGATGATTTTCTATGTTTCAATCCTCCAAACATCAGTTTGATTGTACATTTTGAATCGTTTTTTTATGAATGATTCAAAGTCCCAAGTCCAATAAATAAAAGGGAGATTGATTGTGCAGTTGTGCTTCAGACTTTAGAAACTTAAGTACCACCAGCAAGAAGAACAGGCTCTGTTTCGAAAGTGAAATGGGTGGGAGATTGATTGTGCAGTTGTGCTTCAAACTTTGAAAACTTAAGTACCACCAGCAAGAAGAACATGCTCTGTTTCGAAAGTAAAATAGGTGTATCAGCCAATAATTATTGATACGGAATAATACATTTCACTCTAAAAAAAAAATGTATCGTATCGTTAGTATCATATTGGCACTGACCGATAACGATACATATTGGCCATTATGATACGATAAGATTCTAACCGATACTTTAAACCTTCGCCCATATCCACCATACCCAGCATAGTCAGAACTATTACTCCCTGTGGCATATGATGGTGCATACCACTGCCCCTCATACATACTACTCTCCTCCAAACTAAAACCTCCGAGTGTTAGTCAAGCTCGTGACATCGACGTCCAAGGACTCCATGCTATCATCCTCTTCCTAGGATTCGGCTCTTCTCCTGAGGGCTCATCGCCTAGGTTGGCCCATAGCTACCTGGGTGAGCGCCATGTGTCCAGGCAAAGATCCAACACTTTGAAAAGAGGCACGAAGGAGTCACTGACAAAGGCGGGAAAAGCAAGGCGTCGAGAACCGTTGGATCTTTGTCTGAACACGTGGCGCTCGCCCAGGTAGCTATGGGCAAGACCTGGGCAATGGGAGCTCAGGAGAGGAGCCATATCCCCTTAGAGGTGGTATAATTTACCGACAGCACGGGACTTTCGAGTAGCCTGCACGTGCACTGTGGTCAGCATCCTATGTGGCCTGACAGGCAAGCCCATATTTGATGAATCTTCATTGGGCAGGTGTCCGGGCAAGCAGAAATTCAGTGCATCGGTAAGAAGCACAATAGCTGAAGTGGGCTTGTGGAAGGAGGCACCAATTGGAGTGACAGACTCCCCATATAGACAAACTCGAGTGCAATCATCTTGGAGTTGGAATTTGGAAAAGAGCTTGTTTGCTGAGCCCCTTATTCTGGAGGGGACTCACAATCATCGTGGAATGGATGGCGGTTGTTTTCAGAGGTCCGTGGCAAGTTCAGAGTTTGAGTAGACGAGCCTAATAGGTAGCTGCTCCTACGATAAGTGTTTTTGCGCGTTTTGAGCTTATGCTCTGAGGTTGGGCTTCTCATTTCCAATACCAATGCCCTTGGCTACCTCAATGGTCAAAATATACCTAATTTGTGACTCGGGGACCAGAGATCAAGTATTGGTACCACAAAGACAATTCAAATTTCTAACTTCCCAGTATTTTACTGAGACGTTTTATTCGAATTATTTTTTCGCTTTCCAGTCTCCGTCACTTTTATCGCTTCCAAACAAGAATAATGACCGTCCAATCGAATTAGAAAGAGCCACCATGTTTGACCACCTCGAGACTTTGTTTGTAAAGCTTAATCTAAGAAGAGAAAATAACCGCATAAATCAAAATAGGAAGAAATATTTACACCCATTCGTTTTCCCTTTCCGCCGGCGAGAAGAACGATAGATACACTTCTTTCTTTCACGGACCCTGCATTCTGCAATTAGTCCAAGTCGGGAGAGGTAACTTAGCCGTATAGAAGAGGGAGAAAAACAACAAAATAACAAAATGAACCGAATCATGTTTTCCGTTCCCCACTCCTCTTCTGTAACCTCGATGTTCTCTCCGGATTTCGCAGAGCAGGCGATTCTCGCCTTTTTGCACAATTCAGTTTTCCAGCCTGACAAACATAAAAAATATGAAACAGAAATATGATCAGATTACGCAAAACCATTACTTCACTTAATAATGTGCTCTTATTTTGTAAACTTTCCATTCTTTCATAAATCCCATCATCTATGATATGATGATATGGAGAGAAATGTCGTATCGGGAAGAAAAATGCTCCCTCTTCAAGTCCGAAATAATTATGAGTCGTCGTCTTACCCTTGCCTGGAATGTGATGATCGAACCGCAGAAACTGAGAGGAGAGTTTTGATTTGGGAGATTGAAATGATTTCGCGTGGGTTAGGAAGTGGTTCGTAATGAGAGGCGATGATAGCGAAAAATCGAGTTGAAGCGCCATGAAATTGAAGTATGTTTTTCTCTTCGGACTAACAACCACAATTTCGTTCGGCAAAGAATCAGGCAGGCAGGGAGGGAAGGGCCGAAGGACTAGGTTGTTGTCACTTTCACTGTAAATTTTTCTACTTTGTAGGGCTCCAGCCATCGGATGTCCGCGCTTTGGACACCTGTTTAGCAACAGATCGACGGCCTGGAATATTCAAACTGTTTTTCTACCCCATCGTGAGGTCGGCTCAATATCTTGCTCAACATATCCGGATAGATGCGTAAAACCGTAAGGCTGTGTTTGATAGTCAAGAGAAGACTCGTCAAACGTAGGATTTCTATCTGGTTGGTGAAGTTTTCTCTAACTGAAATTACCATCAAGACTAGTTCATTTATAGAATCTATAGCTAGGGATTGAGACAAAATGGTACCTTGCAACAGTATTGTTGCTGCCAAAAAACCCCGCTGGTCCAACCTACACAAACACAGACGATGGAGGCCCGGAACTGTCCGGAGTTAGTCCTCCGACGCTCAAGTCAGGGTCGGCCGCACAGTTCAATAAGGGAGTAATGGTGAGGGTATTAGAGCTTACCTTCCCCTTTCTTCCGTGCCTTCTTATATAGCTCTTTGGCCTTAGGGTTTTTTCCCCCTTCGGTCTTCTTAGAGTCCTACTCGAATACGTCCAACCTTCTGGGGGGGAATATTCCCCTCATGCAGACGACGTGATCCCGCATGATTCTGCGGGCGTGCCTCTGTCATGGCCCCCACCGAGAGGTTATTTTGGCTATATCAGGAGCCCCCTTACTTCCACTAGGAGCTTCTTCCTGTGGGAGTAACCATCTTCTGGTTGACTCGGTCAGGTCCGTTCGGCTTTGGCCGAACTCCCAACCGAAGGAGGGACCCTCGGTCAGGTCCGTTCGGCTTTGGCCGAACTCCCAACCGAAGGAGGGACCCTCGGTCAGGTCCGTTCGGCTTTGGCCGAACTCCCAACCGAAGGAGGGACCCTCGGTCAGGTCCGTTCGGCTTTGGCCGAACTCCCAACCGAAGGAGGGACCCTCGGTCAGGTCCGTTCGGCTTTGGCCGAACTCCCAACCGAAGGTGAGATCGTCTGCTAGGCCTGCTAGGTCCGTTCGGGCGCAAACCTCGAGGCTTCGTACCCTGACGTGGCGGTGCCATTAATGCTCGGAAGTCGTACCGCCATTCCTCCATCTATATAATGTGGGGGGCCATTTGTGGGGCAACCTTTCTTTTTTCCCTTCGGAGAGCTCACCTTCGGCCTCGGATCCCCTTCTAGCCTCGTCCTCGTCTTCCTTAGCTTAGCAACAAGTAAGTGATGTCTTCCTCGTCGGGCTACAGCCCATCGTCCCGCGAGAGGTCAAGACCAAGACGTAGGTATAGGAGTCCTGGGGAAGTCCGAGGGATGTCCTCGGATTCCACCGACTCTCCTTCCTCCCGCGACTCATCGTCAGCGGCCTCACCGTCGGGGTCCAAGGGTGGCTCCAACGGTGAGGAGTTCAGGGAGAGGGTGCTCGACGCCCGAGCCCAGACACAGGAGCCCCTAGAAGTTGAGGCCCTTAAGATCGTCTCCACGATGGACGAACCAGAACTGGAGGAGCTAAGGGCCTCCTTCGGCGTTTCGGATGCTTTCGAGCTCCGTCTGCCCAGACCCTCTGACCGAGCCAGCTATCGGAACCCCGAGGAGCTGTGCTTGTACAAGGAGGCCTTCAAGGCAGGCCTTCGGCTGCCCCTCCACCCCTTCTTCACCAAAGTGTTTCGGCACTATGGGTTAAGCCCGACCCAGCTAACGCCGAACGGGTGGCGACAAGCATTAAGCTTCGTCATCTTCTTTGTTCGGCACAAGAGGCCTCTCTCCCTTCGACTCTTCATAAACTGTTTTCTTCTTCAGGCCTGTAAGGGACTTACGGGCTGGTACTATTTCTGCCCCCGAAAGGACCTTCGGCTCCTGAAGGGCTATCCGACTTCCATCCATGGATGGAAGGAAAAGTACTTCTTTGTGAAGTCGACCGAGGGGGTGCCCTTCGGCACAGTCTGGGACATCCCGGACCTTAGGGATGTGAACTCCGCCCCTGCCCTATTCGGGGCAGACGCGGAGTCGTTGGCGATGGCGAGGCGGCAGGAAGGCTGTTCTCCAGTCGAGGCCGACTGCCTCAAGTCCGACGCCATCCTCTTCAAGTTCGGGCTTAGCCCGGGTGAGTTAGGCTAGACTCCGTCTTCTTCCTTCGAGTGTCGGTCCTTCGTACTAATACCTCTTGTTTCTTCTTGCAGTGCAAGTTACCAGAGCCGAGGCTAAGGCCGCCGCCGCCGCAAGACAGGCAAAGATAAAGGAAGCCAAGGCCCGCGACGCCCCCCAGCAGCCGAAGTCCAAGAGGAAGGAAAAGGCGGGCCCGTCTTCCGAGACCCCGAAGAAGAGGCCCAGGGTGGAGGGGTCGACTGCCGAGGCTGTCCAAGCCCTTGCTGCTCCCAGAGACGGTCTGGCTCAAGACCCTTCGTCCGCCACTGCCTCCCGAGGCCCGAAGGTCCCGTCGATGAGGGCTGAGGTGGGGTTCATCCCACAATGGTCGGTGAAGGAAGACGACACTCTGGCCGTCGGACGGGTTGCCAGAGAGTTGGTGACGAAGGGGAGTCTTCCCCGAGACGCCACCGAAGCCCAGAAGCAAGGGACGGCGGCACTGATCACCTCGGCGTGCATCTTCATGGCGGGGGTAAGCTTCGGTCCCCCTTCTCCTTCGGTCTTCCTACCTCTTTTTTTACTCGTACTATATATGTATATTTTTTTTTTTCATTCTGACCTTCGGTGCTCTGTGCAGGCTCAGAACCAGATGGGTCAGCTGGCCCTCCGAGCCGAGGCCATGTGTCGGGAGCTTGAAGCCAGCGAGAGGGAGAAGGTCTCCCTAGACAACGAGCGCTCCACCCTCCTCGAGAAGGTGGAGCACCTGGAGTGCGACCTAGCCCTCGAGCGCCGAGAGTGCGAACGGAAGCTCTCGGAGTTGAAGTCACAAGTGAGGGCCCGCCTTCAGGAAGCCGAAGCCCGAGGGGTCGAAAAGTATCGGTCCTCCGAGGCCTTCAAGGAGGAGATCAAGAACGCCATCGCCCCAGGGTACACCATGGGCGCTACCGAGGTCCGAGATTGGGTCCTCGGGCGCTACCCTGGGGTTTCCTTTGCAGACAGCGGCCTCATCTTCGAGGACGACGATGTGGAGGCGGTGCCATCGACCACCGAGGTTGCCGACGCCGACGGTGGAGGCGGCAGCGAGGAAGGCGAGATCCAGCTGCATAGGGAAGTCCCTCCGACTCCTGGTCGTGGGGGTTCGGACCAGGAGGCACTCCCCGCCGAAGACGAGGCCGCGAACCCGACGGACGCTCCTTAAGGTCGCCTCGGTTCTCAGTGCAGGCTACCCCCCTTCTTGTCATGTAACTAGCCTTCGGGCCTTAATGTAGTCTTTTGCCTTCGGGCTTCGTATGTAGTCTTTCGCCTTCGGGCTTCATATGTAACTAGCCTTCGGGCCTCGTATGTAATCTTTCGCCTTCGGGCTTTATGAATGCAATCGTTCTTTTTCCAACTGTCCGTTTAATGATCTTTGGTTTGTAAATAGTTGCAGGGGGCCGAAACCCTAGCTGACCTTAAGCTTATTTCCCCGAGACTTGGCCGAGGGTCGACCTGTTAGTAAGTTTGACGAAGGCCGACCCTATTATCATTAGCAATATTTTACCAAGTGTTTTCCCTCTCGGCTCGAGCCGAAGGGTTCACCGAAGGTCGAGGGGTTCACCGAAGGTCGAGGGGTTCACCGAAGGTCGACCCTTCAATGGTCAATCACCAAGCAATCCATCGTGTGTACCCTCGGCTCCAGCCGAAGGGTCTATTAGATGCTAGGTCTTCACCGAGGGTCGACCCGTCAGTAAGTCAGACGAAGGCCGACCCTGTTATTACCAGCAATATTTTACCAAGTGTTTTCCCTCTCGGCTCGAGCCGAAGGGTTCACCGAAGGTCGAGGGGTTCACCGAAGGTCGACCGCCCAACCATCAGGATCACCTAAGTATTTTGCTTTCGGCTTAAGACGAGAGGTTCACCGAAGGTCGATCGTCCAATAGTCCGAATCACCGAAGGTACCCTCGGCTCCAGCCGAAGGGTCTGTTAGATGCTACCCCTTCGGTCAGGTCCGTTCGGCTATGGCCGAACTCCGAGCCGAAGGGGTGATTGAGCCTCCAAGGTGTGGACCTTCAGTCATCCGTTCCTCAGGGTTAGAGGTAGGAGAATTCTCAGTTGCCGTAAACCAGCTCTCATATTATCCATAAAGTCTCGCGGATTTCAAGATGAATTACAACTTAAAAAGGGTTCAAAAGGACAATAATTGCAAAGAACGACAGACGGAAAAATTTACAAATGACTACTGCGTGCCCGCTACTTTACTACTGGTGGAATTTTCTTAGATTATCTGAGTTCCACGATCGGGGTACCCTTACTCCCCCCGTAGTCTCTAGGTGGTAGGACCCTGGTCGTATTACCCTCGAGACTCTGTAGGGACCTTCCCAGCTTGGGTCTAGCTTCCCTTGATGCCTTGGGTCCGACACTTCCGCCCTTCTGAGGACAAGGTCGCCCTGCCTAAACTCGTTCTTCCGGACTTTGGTGTTGTAGTGCCTAGCGACCCTCCGCTGGTAGGCGGCGATCCTTTCCTGTGAAGCTTCTCTGGTTTCTGCCAAGAGGTCCAAATTTGCCCGGAGTCCTCCGTCGTTTTCGTTTTCGTTGTAGTACCGAATCCGATGGGTAATAGCCCCTATCTCTACTGGGAGTACAGCTTCAGTGCCGTATGTTAACATGAAGGGTGTTTCTCCGGTAGCTAACCTCTCGGTGGTGCGGTAGGCCCAGAGAATGTGGTGCAACTCGTCTGCCCATAGCCCTTTGGCATCATCTAGTCTCTTTTTTATCCCTTGGAGCAACGTACGGTTGGTTACTTCTGTTTGCCCGTTGGTCGAGGGATACCCGACAGAGGTTTTCCTGTGGTTGATGCCGAGGGCTTCACAGAACGCGTCGAAGGTCGGATTAGCAAACTGAGTTCCATTGTCCGTAACCACGACCTGGGGGATTCCGAATCTGTATACCACCGCCCTTTGGAAGAAGTCCCTAATGTTCTTTTCTGTTATCGTCGCTAGGGCTTCGGCTTCCGCCCACTTCGTGAAGTAGTCGACCGCCACCACGACAAACTTCCTCTGTCTCGTGGCCAGGGGGAACGGGCCTAAAATGTCCATCCCCCACATGGCGAACGGTACTGGGCTAGATAGGGACGATAGCTCGGTAGAATGTAGCCTGGGCACGGGGGCGAACATCTGGCACTTGACGCATTTCCTGACCAGCGATTCTGCGTCCTTTCTCATTGTCGGCCAGTACAGGCCCTGCCTTAGTACTTTGTGCGCCAGGGCCCGGGCCCCAAGGTGTTGGCCACATATCCCCTCATGCACCTCCCGGAGCGCATACTCGCCGTCGGAAGAATCCAGGCACTTGAGGTATGGTGAGGTAAACCCTATCTTGTATAGAGTGTCGTCTTTCAGGAAGAAGCGCGCTGACCTTATTCTTACTTTCCTTGCTTCGTCCCTGTTCTCTGGGAGCTTCCCCTCCTTGAGGTATTCTATTATGGCGTCCATCCAGCTTCGGCCGTTTTCACCTACGGGTAACACCTCGTGGGGTTTCTCGATGCTTGGCTGTGGTAGTACTTCGAAATACACCGCTCGCCCAAGTTCCGCGAAGTCGGAAGTGGCCAGCTACGACAGTGCGTCTGCGCTAGCATTCTCTTCTCGTGACACCTGCTTTACCTCAAATTCCTTGAAAGCCGCTGACCCTTCTCGCACCGCGTTCAAGTATTCGGCCATCCTCTGCTCTTTGGCCTCGTATTCGCCATTCACTTGCCGCACCACGAGTTGGGAGTCGCTATTCACTACCAGTTCCTTCACCATCAAAGCCCGGGCCAGATTAATTCCGGCTATTATCGCCTCGTACTCCCCTCGTTGTTGGAGGCGTCGAAGCCGAACCGTAGGCCGCATTCTACTTTGAAGCCTTCGGGGCTTACCAACACAATTCCAGCGCCACTTCCACCGCTATTGGAAGCCCCATCCACATACAGCGTCCAAGCCTCCTCTGCTCGTTCCTCGGCAGATTCCTGTGGGTCATCGGGAACCGTCGTCTCCGCTATGAAGTCTGCGAGGGCCTGTGCTTTAATTACGGTTCTCGGCTTGTACTGGATGTCGAACTCTCCCAGCTCTATGGCCCAATTTACCAGACGACCGGACATATCTGGTCGCTGCAGTATTTTCTTCAGAGGCTGGTCGGTGAGTACGCATACTGTGTGTGACTGAAAATATGGCCTCAGCTTTCTTGCCGCCGTCACGAGGGCGTATGCCACTTTCTCTGCCTTTCGGTATCTTGTCTCGGCATCTAAAAGGGTTCGGCTGACGTAGTATATTGGCCTTTGTTGCTTCCCTTCCTCTTTCGTCTGTACGGCGCTTACAGCAACTGCCGATACAGCAAGGTACAGCTGTAGGACATCTCCTGTGTTCGGCTTTGTCAGCAGTGGGGGTGCAGCCAAGTACTCCTTCAATTGCTCGAAAGATCTTTCGCACTCCTCTGTCCACTCGAACCTTTTAGCCCCTTTCAGCGCCTTGAAGAAAGGAAGGCATCTATCAGCAGACCGAGACATAAATCTTCCGAGGGCAGCTACCCGACCCGTCAGCTCCTGGACTTGCTTTACGTTCTGGGGTGACCTCATGTCCCGAATGGCTTGTATTTTGACTGGATTGGCTTCGATTCCTCTCTCTGAAACGATGAAGCCAAGGAACTTCCCCGAGGCTACTCCGAAGGCACATTTTGCTGGGTTCAGCTTCATGCCGTACCGTCGTAGCACTTGGAACGCCTCTTCCAAGTCTTGGATGTGTCTTTCCTCCTTCAGGCTTTTCACGAGCATGTCATCCACGTACACTTCCATGGTCTTGCCGATCAGCCCTTTAAAAACTTTGTTCACCAACCTCTGATAGGTGGCCCCCGCGTTCTTTAGTCCGAAAGGCATGACCTCATAGCAGTACAACCCTCCTTCAGTTATGAAGGATGTTTTCGGGACATCAGCCTCGGCCATTTTGATTTGGTTGTACCCCGAGTATGCATCCATGAAACTCAGCGTCTCGTATCCCGCCGTCGCGTCGATGAGCAAGTCTATCTTTGGCAGGGGGTATGCATCCTTGGGGCAGGCCTTATTCAGGTCAGTGAAGTCGATGCAGATCCTCCACTTCCCGTTTGCCTTCGGGACCATCACCACGTTAGATATCCACTCCGGGTACTGGATCTCTCGGATGAATCGGGCCTTCAGTAACTTTTCTACTTCCTCGTCTATCTTCTTCTGTCTTTCTGGGGCGAACGTCCTTTTCCTCTGCTGCACCGGCTTCTTCATGGGGCTAACATTCAGGTGATGTTCTATTACTTCTCGGTCGATCCCGGGCATATCCGATGCCGACCAGGCGAATACGTCAGCGTTGCTCCGTAGGAATGAGATGAGTCTTTCTTGCTGCAACCTTGGCAAGGTAGCCCCAATCTGGAACTGCCGGGTGTGATCTCCTTCTTCAGCTTCAACTTGCACCAAATCTTCGGCCGGCTCTCCTAGTTGATAACTGGCATCATCACGTAGATCCTCTATCGGGAGCGTCTCACCCGCCTTTTCCTTTCCCCAGAGAGTAGTGGCGTAACATCTTCGGGACGTCTCCTGATCGCCCCGACACTCCCCGACGCCATTCTTGGTAGGGAACTTCATTTTAAGATGGGGGGTGGACACGATGGCCTTTAACAGATTCAACCCGACTCTTCCTAGTATAGCATTATACGCTGATGTAATGCTCACCACGAGGAAGTTGATCATCACCGTCACCTAGCGATCTCCGGTGCCAGCCCGGACCGGCAGCTCAATCGACCCTTCCACCTTCACCGGGACGCCAGAGAATCCCTGCAACGGGTGTTCGACCTTCTTTAATTTTCCTTCGTCGAGGCCCATCTTCCGGAAAGCTTCCAGGAACAGGATATCAGCTGAGCTGCCGTTATCCACTAAGATCCTCTTCACTTTGCAATCTCCTATAGTCATGGCGATGACCAAGGCATCGTCATGCGGGGTCTGTACCCCTTCCAGATCATCATCTGAGAAGGAGATGACCGTCCCCGTCTTCGCCTTCTTGTTCGACCATTCTGCCACATGTACGCTCCTCGCGTAGGCCTTCGCCTTCCTGGCAGAGACCGAACTCTCTCCTGCGGCCGGGCCTCCACAGATGGTTGCTATAACTCTTGTTGGGCTCTTGTTCTCCTCTCGAGGCCGGCGTCCATCTTCCTCTGGTGTCTGGTTCCTCCGCCGTTCTTGATTTCCTCTGCGGGCGAGCCCCCCTCTTTCATACCGACCTCCACCATCTCTCCGACGGTTATCTCTCCGGCCATTACCTTCTGGAGCCAGCTCTTTCTCCCGATCTACAAATCTGCCTAAGTATCCCCTTCTGATCATTCCTTCTATCTCCCCCTTGAGATGCCAACAGTCTTCGGTGTCATGGCCGTGGTCTCTGTGGAAGTGGCAGTATCTATCCACATTGCGTCTTTCAGGATGTCGCCCCATCTTTCCTGGCCACTTCATGGCCCTGGCATCTGGAGAATCTTTTATCTGCATTAGCACCTCTGTTCGCCTTCGGTTCAGGGGTGCATACCTCTCAAACTTCCTCGGTGGACTGGGGGCCCGACTGCGCTTGGACTTTCGTCTTTTTCCTTCTTCGATGGGTTTATCATCAACCCTTAAGGGCCTCTTCCTCGCCGCCTTCCTTTCGACTTCTTCATCTGCATGGAGGGTTTCTTCCATCTGGATGTACTTATCGCATCGCGCCCTCAGCTCGGTCAGATCTCTAGGCGTATGCTTCGCCAGGGACCTCTTCAATTCCTTGTCCTTGACGCCACCTAGCAGGGCCGTGAACTCCTCCTTCGGGTCTAGGGCCGTGAACTCCTCCTTCGGGTCTAGGCCCCTGATTGTGATCTTTTCTTGTTGGAATCGCTTCATGTAATTCCGCAGCGATTCCCCTTCTTGCTGTTTGACGTTGGTTAGGTTCAACGTAGTCTTCTGGAGGGGCTGGCTACTAGAGAACCCCTTCACGAAGAAGTAGCTCAGGTCGCTGAAGCTGTGGATCGACTTCGTCGGTAGTCGGTTATACCACAGCCTCGCCGCCCCCCTGAACGTCAATGGGAGGGCCCGACACATAATATTTTCCGAGATGCGATGGAATTGCATGGCGACCTTAAAGCCTTCCAAGTGATCGACGGGGTCCCCCGACCCGTCATAGGTGTCGTACTTGGGCAGGCGGAAACCGACCGGGAGCGGGTCCCTCATGACCTCGTCAGCTAAGGCCGTATCATTGGTGAGGTCGGGCTCGCGGTTCCCTGTTTGGTTTTCTGCCACCTTTCTGATCTCGTCCTTCAGGTCCAAGATCATCCTCTTTAATCCCGAGTCCTCGGATCTCTGCTTGTCTCCTTGGTGCTGATCCCCATGCGGGTCTCTGGCGGCGCGTCGCGTCCTACTTCGGGGCGCGGGACTCTCCCTTGCTCGGTTTCGAGGATCGCGGTCGGCCCTCGTCGATCCCGTACTGCTTCGGTCTTCTTCTCGAGCCCTCTCGAACTGGACGTGGGTCCCTGGGGGTGCTCCGCCGGTCTTATGGGAGACAGCTTTGGAGACCTCCCTCATAGTCTCGGCCATCCGGTTATATTTGTTATGGAGGTCTTCGAACTGCTGCCTTGTCACGTACTCCTGGGCCGCGGGAGGCTGATGGTCGCTGCCTTCCCGTACTGAATATCCAGCCGACCGCTGGTATCTGACGGACACTTCCCGGTCGTCATGACCCCTTTCTCGTCCAGTCTCCGCCGAGGGAGGAAGCTCCCCTGAAGGTTCTTCCCCCATGTCTACGTTGGACGTCGCTCTCGTCCTTCTTCGGTTGTAGGTTCTTCCCACCATTACCGTCGTTCCCACAGACGGCGCCAATCTGTTGCTGCCAAAAAACCCCGCTGGTCCAACCTACACAAACACAGACGATGGAGGCCCGGAACTTTGTCCGGGGTTAGTCCTCCGACGCTCAAGTCAGGGTCGGCCGCACAGTTCAATAAGGGAGTAATGGTGAGGGTCTTAGAGCTTACCTTCCCCCTTCTTCCGTGCCTTCTTATATAGCTCTTCGGCCTTAGGGTTTTTTTCCCTTCTTCCCTCTTAGAGTCCTACTAGAATACGTCCAACCTGCTGGGGGAATATTCCCCTCATGCAGACGACGTGATCCCACGTGATTCTGCGGGCGTGCCTCGGTGATTGGTTTCTTGGAACCTTCGTCTGGCGGAGGACACGTGTCCCCGCAGTGACACGTGTCATTGCCCCCACCGAGAGGTTATTTTGGCTGTATCAAGGTGTGACCATCTGCTTCCTCCTATGGAAGTCACTACTAGCTAGTAGGCCAGTGGCAGTTTAAACTTTGGAATGTTCTTGCTATTGACCCGAACCTTCAAACTCTGAACTAGTTGCGGGAATGATTAGCTTTTCACCACTATGAGAGGGCATCGTGTTCTATCTGTTCTTGCGATATTCTTTTATTATATGTTGCCGGATTTGTCGTAATAATGTCATTTTCAATCACCAAAACTCTCAAACACAAATTCGCTTGTCCAAACCATTTCATGATGGTTTTACAACTTGAAACTCATTCCCTCTGATGGTGGCTTGTTTATGTGTAGGGTGTATAAATGCTTACCATAGTTTGTCAAATGTGACACCTTGTGTTATAATATGTGATGGCAGCGACACATCTGATGGAGCTCCTGGATGGGCTTCTCTTCCTTGAGTCTCACTTTGTTGCAACACACATAAAGGATGGTTTTGTAGGAGTTCTCAAGAGTCGAAGCTACGAGGAGTATACAAGGGATTGTAAGGAACAAAATAGTAGAGGTGGGCGCATGATGTAGTTTGGCCGGAGTTTAAGAGGTGATAGAATGGTTCAAGAGGTAGAACTTCTGTTCAGGAGCTTGATCACAAGCAAGTCATCGCTCTCAATAATAATAGAGTCCATACCAAAAAATGGTGCCTAACCAAAGAGCTTGTCTAACTGCCATGGCTTCTGCAACAATGACTCGGTTGTGCTCGATGACCCCCCAATAATCCACTCAATTTTTTGAGTGTTTATGCCATTTCACATATACACTAAAAAAATACGTGTGACAATGATAGATTTTAATAATGACATAATTATAAGTCCCTTTTAAAAAATTTTTGAAAACTCTTTCATACCCTTAATTTAAAGAAAGTATCAAATTCTAAATACACTTAGAGAGAGGTGTCATTTAGACGTAGCCCCATTAGTTTAAGAGTGAGTTGTCTGTTATTTTTTAGTTAGATATCTTGTCGTTGTTTCATACAGAGAAGATGGAATTAGTATTTTTCTTCTTGAAAAAAGGTTCCACACACCGACAATGTGTAGGAATGCTTTTGTACACCCACACTAAAAACCTTGCAACATTGCCACTCTCTCTCTCTCTCTCTCTCTCTCTCTCTCTCTCTCTCTCTCTCTCTCTCTCTCTCTCTCTCTCTCTCTCTCTCTCCCAAGTCCTCTCCCCTTGTCTTCGAAGATCTGTCTTAGAGAAACCCCTTCGGGCATCGGAAGAAATCCTTGCATATATTTTTTTTTCATTTTATTTATTTAATTTTAAGGTGGATGTTTGACACAACACTAGCTTCCCTGGAGTTTGTGGCTCAACCAATAAGAGGCTAAGGTGAGAGGGGTAGGGAGGACTTTTCCATGGCTGGGGAGAAGAGATGTGTGTTTTACCCCAGTCTTCATCCTTAATTTTTATGGCATTGCCACAAGCAAGGTTCCAAAACTCGGGAGATCGATCAAGGCCGATATTGTTCTGATATTGATCCAAATTGGACCATATTAGAAAAATGTACCCTTTTTCTTATTTTAAATCAATTATTATTGTTATTTTACCCTTGGACCTTGCATGTGTATCGGGATCGAAAAGGTCAAGATTAGGGTTGATCAAGGCCGATATCATTCCGATCTGATCCAAGTTTTAGAACAACGGTCACAAGAGACTCAAAATCAATGGGGGTGGTTAGGATGGGAGGAGAATGAGGGTCATTCCAATAGGGAGGGAGAGGAAGAGAGGGAGGATGTTGGCACACCACTAGATTTTCTAAAGTTAAGGACTCAACCAATGATAGAACTAAGATGGTTGGTTAAGGGAGACTTTTCCAAGAGGGGGGAAAGAGAAGAACACAGTATTAGACAAAACCGTAGCGTGCAAACTTTTTTTAATATTAATAAATCTTCATTTTATCACAAAAAATATTAATAAGTTATTAATATAAGACATTCTAATATATTAATCATTATGAATGGCCTATAATTTTCTTTTTGTCAACTCATTTCAGTTGGGAGCAAAGAGGGTCGACACTTCGACTGCATTTCAATTCATGCATTAAGAATGAGTCCAGAAACACTTCCAAAAAAAAAAAAAAAAATCTTTTTGAAGGCAAGAGGAGACAATTACAATGTGGGTGACCATTTGAGTGACCTCCACATACAGAGCATGGTCTTAAAACTCAAATCGAATTTATTAGTGTCAGTCGGATCAGAATGGTATTGGCTTTGATTATTCTTCAATTTTGATCTTTCCAATCTTGATACACATGTATAGTTCAAGGGTGAAAATTGTCAACATTCGCTGCACTGGTGCAGTGAGCATCGGGTGGCTGAGAACATCTTGGGACACATGCCCAATTGCTCTCAATCATTCGATACTCATCACACCTCACCACTCATTACAAAGGATGTGAACTCATAGTCCAAGGGTAAAATTGTAATAAAAAAGGATAGAATTCGCAGATATGGATCGATCCAAGCCAATCTGGATTGGGTCCTTCCCATTAAGGCTGATTGTAGGCGAGGAGGGATTTGAAACTCTAACACCGTGGTCCATAGTCATGTACTATAATCCTCTGGCTACAAGCCTCACATTGAAACAGTACCAACCTTGACTAGGCCGATCCCAAGTTTTAGAACCTAAGAGAGAGAGAGAGAGAGAGAGAGAGAGAGAGAGAGAGAGAGAGAGAGAGAGAGAGAGAGAGTCCCTTTCAGATGGTCAAATCAGCAATGTGATCCCTCCAAATCAACGGATGGAGTCGCTTGTCCATTTCCTTTTTCATTGTTAGTATTTATTTTTTGGGGGGCAACATTGTTAGTTTACCTAATTGAATAATTTAATAAAAAGAATGAAAAACTAGAATAAAGCACGCTTTGTCCATTTCCAATTGGAAGGTTTATTAATTAACCATATGGCTTCGTGTTTGATTGAACAACATGATTCTTGGATAACATCTAATTTTTTAGTTAGTCTCAGTATCCTCAAGATTTTCAGAACTTGAGTTTCGTATGGGAGAGGATTCCCTGAAAGAATGTGGTTTTACATCGGCATAAGGTCATTAGAAGTGAGCAAAAACATTATTAAGAATGGGATTTCTGCTTTTCATGTGAGGTGGGGCAATCATTTCTCCCGTATTGCCTTTCAGGTTTTTTTTCCCATTCATTTCTAAGGTAGGAAAAACGTGAACCCGTGGTGACCTTTATCATGAAAAAAAGAAAAAAACTCATCATTATCGTGAACACAGTCTAGCAACCGGAAATTGACCTGTTTTGTTATTTGTGGTAGCTCATCAAATCAAGCTAACTACATTATCAAATATTATGAATTTCTAAACACTCAACCCAGAGAGAGAGAGAGAGAGAGAGAGAGAGAGAGAGAGAGAGAGAACCTGCCATCCTAGCGAACTAATTTATTTTATTTTATTTTGGACAATCAAACAAATCGACAATATTAATGGAAGAAAGAGAAGAATGCTTTCCTACCCAAGTAGCTACATAGTGGATAATGTCCTATGAGGTGAGCGTGGGCTTCATTTCACAGTTTATGAGCAAGGCCCATATTAGATGGGCTGGACTGGGCTAATCTTTTCCCAGTTGAGGATATTTTGCTAATTCACTAAATATCACAAAATCACCAATCTTGCCGTTGGATAAAAAAAGTTAACAAACCAACAGGTGCACCAATGAAATGAAGTTGCCACGTCGTAGATATTTATGGATTCTAAAGATGTTAATTTGTTTTGGGTTTGTAGTAGTCTAATATATAAGCAATAGGATTAGGTCAGCAGAAAGTATTTTGGGCAGAATTAGGCCCAACCTAAAAGCCCATTAAATAATATTTCTATCCAAATTGAAGGTTTTCCAAGCTACATGGGCCACCTATAATTTATGGTGAGATACTATAGACCAACTAAGTATGGGCTTCTTTCCACAGTTTGTGAGCAAACCAGTCTTAGATGGGGTGGGCTTATTTCGTTTTTTGGTATACTTCAAAGGGGAGGCATGGGCCACTTGCTTAGTGAGGTCACCCTATGGGTCTCGATTAGTAATGGGGCCGTTTTGGGCTCTACTACAATTGTATGGTCGACCCTGTATTTAAAAATTTCACCCCATATATTAAACCAAACTCTCGAAAGTTGACTTTTCAACCATTTTTGTTAATCGAAATATTATTTCTTTGATGAAAATTTCTTTGCACTGAAAAAAATTACCAGGTAAAAAGAAAACTACAACATGTACAACATAACATCTCCATAAAATTCAAGCACCAAAGAATTATGTTACGTAATAGACAAATTAAGGCTGTGTAATCAAACTCATCTTCACGGTTCATCAGTTAAAGAATTAGAAGCTTATGAATTTCCAAGGAGATCTGGGCTGCAGAAATTTGGGTCTGAATCGGCCCAATATGAGTGAAACAGGATTATTTAATGGGCTTTCATGATTGGGCCTATGTCACATAGCAGCCGCTAGGAAAGGGAGATTTTAATTGGCTTTGAATTATGGGCTTATAGATGATCCAGCTATATATGAATGCTCAGGTAAATAATGGGCTTATATGTATATTACCAATCTGTCCATCAATAGATGAGTCAGTTTGGTAGAGCATCATCAATGTTAAACTTGGGGCTGGGCATGGTAAGAATCTTTAGGGCTGCAACAGGGTAGGGTAGGGTAGGGTTGGGTTGGGTTGGGTGGGGCTTTAGTTTTGAAAACACTAGTCCAACCCTGGGTTACCTTACTTGGGCCTATGCCGTTACTCGTTACTCGCAGCTGAAAAATCCAACCCTGGCCTGCCTTCAAGGTAGGGCAGGGCTGACCTTGATTAGCCTGATCATGGGGGGAGAGAATGGATAATACAAGGGCTGGGCCGAGCCAGGAAGTGGAAGAAGTAGAAGAAGAAAAAAACAAGATCGGACTAGGCTGAACCAAGCTCATCCCGAGGGGTTATCCCTGGCCAGGCTTAGCCTTGACTCAGGGTCAAAAATTCTTAACCTTGACCCGCCCTCAGGGTATTTCAACCGAGGCCTTATTCGGGCTCAGGGTGGGCTTGGACCACTTACAATCCTAAGTAAGACTTCCACACGCTTAACTGCAGGTTTAGCTAGGCAGGCTAGGCTGCCTTACCCTACCCTCCCTTCCTATTTTTCCATATGCATTTGGTTGGTAATCCTTATCCCTTACCCTCCTCTAAACTTTTTGGGTGGGGTGGGG
>NW_024870669.1:169702-183033 GCF_013358625.1 Macadamia integrifolia | reverse complement strand
TGGGGAGGGGAGGGGAGGGGGTCTGTTAAGGCAAATAGCCAGGCCAACCGTTGACAGCGTCAAAGCACCAATATAGCACCTCGAGTCACCATAACTCATATCCGAAGTTCGAACCAGATAAATGGCTAATCCCACTTGAACCCACTCATTGGCCGGGCCGATCCAGACCCAAATTATGATTATTAATTAGCAAAAATTTTTGTGACATGTTGAATTTCATACTCAAATCCAATCAGATTCCATGCCATGCATGTATTGTATTTCTGCATGCAATCATATATATATATATATATATTTTTTCAGCCATCCATGCATGATGGCACTCATCCTTTGCCTGAAATTTTTAGAGTTTATTTTACAACTTAGATAATTCCATATGAGTTAGAACTTGACATGTGAGGAGGAGCGAAGGACTTTTATTATCATTTGCATCCCCATCAACACCTACCCACTCCTTCGTAATAATCTAGGTAGAAGTTGATGTCCATGGACTTCATTTCCAAATTGATTTTTCTGTGAAAAATTCAAAGGATATATATATATAAGTCTAGGCGCCTGACAAGTTACTTGGACTTATGTTTGCCTCCCCACCGGCCAAACAGATATAACCCCCCTGGTCTTGTGTGTTTCACACTATCATTGGTGCAAGTTGCTAGGTAGTTTATAACAAGCGGGCAATGTACCCAACCCCCTTCTTTAAGTTATTGACTATAGCCATAGATAGATATGTAAGGACTCATTCAACTGACATTTTAAGCTTACAAGAAGGGAGAGAGTTCCTAACACTATATGATGGTGGGGTTAAATCTGTAAGCCACATCAATGGATACCCTGCATCATCCATATGAGGTCAACATTTTCTGAATAAATGAGAATAGAAAAAATATCATGTGAGAGGCAATCTTTTCCTCTTACAATTTTATAATTCTATGAAGCAAATAACAATTTCATACTACCATCTGCAGATCGTAACATGTCCTTTTCCCCTTAATATTATCATTATTATATATTAATATTAATAACAAAATTTTCAACATGTGATCGACCATGTGCATGCATTGCACATGCATAACTTCATTAAATTTTCAAAAAATCCCAAGCCATTAAAAAAATAAAAATAAAAATAAAGAAAAGAGAAATTCTAGCACTAGTATTGCGAATTGGAAGGCGTAGGAACCCCTTTTATCTTCTAATTGTAGTTTGAAAAAACTTTAAGAAAATATTCGTCATAGGTTATAGTTTTTTTTATTATTTTATTATTTTATTAATTTTTTATGGTAAAGCTCCTAGGTTATAGTTAGTAAAGTGGCTTATTTTACATTACTGACAAGAGTCACCGATATATAGGTCATGCATGGAACTAATCAACCAATATTTTAGGCTTATAAGTTCGTATAAATTTGATAATGCTAGGTTGTGTGGGGAATCAATATCTGTGGGATTTCTGTGTTTTATAGGATAGGTTTGTTTTTTGTCTCTCCATGCACCTCGTAGCCTGATAGTAATCATTTTTCGTACAATTTTATGACTTGTGACTAATTAATAATAAAAAAAAAACTATACTTCCATGTGCAGAAGAGGTAGCATGTCCTCCTAGGTAATGCGATAACATTAACAACAAATTCAATTTTATCCCAACTTAATGAGATCGACTACATGAATCTATGCAAGACAAATAGGAAAAACTGAGTTCAAAATAAAATAGGAAAAATAAAGGAACAAGAAATGAAAAATAGTAAAAGTAAGATAAAAGAGGCACAACTCAATAAGTCAGGAGAATCTCAACTAACTAAATAAGGTCGAATACATTAATCCTTGTCTTTCTAGTTTATAATCCTCCTATATTACATTGTTGATCATAGCCATTGATAGATCATGCAGAAAACTAGTCAATGATATTTTAGGCTTATAACAAGACTCACATAATATAAATTTGTAGCCCGTATATGGTGAATAGAAACAAATATACTATTATTTGCAGAAGTCGCATCATGTCCTTTTCCCATCAACAAGGTTCCAAAATATCTTAACCCCAAAACAAATACAATGATAAGGAACAAGAAAAATGCCAGTAACATTGCAAATTGGTAGGCCATGTAACATGTATCATATGGTACATACATGTATCTGCCATGTGGTAGATACATGTATCTGCCATGTGGTAGATAGTGAAATATTTTCATTAAAAAAAATGGTAGATAGTGAAAGATCACACTTTACAATGGCATAACTAGTGAATTTAGTGTATATATATATATATATATATTATGTATGGTCCTAAGCTAAAATATTGGCATATATGCAAGGACATAAATTGGATATATAATATACGGGTGGTTTTGACTAAATTAGACTCTAAATTTTGATGTATGACTAATCTAAAGCATGTCCTTTCTATCCAAGGGCCAAGATAAGAGATATTATCTATTCACATGGCATAATATGTTTAAAAAAAACAATAGACCATTATGAAAATAATTATTCACAATTAAAAAAAAAAAAAAAAAACTATCAACCAAATTTTGAACACTAAGCTAGAATCATTCACCTGCATGTGCACAAGTAGGCTCATATAATAGATAAAGATTTTTCGATACTGTGTGCACGACTCATTGCATGTCTATTGCTCTCTTAATATTGTTAATCAATTAATATTCTTAGTGAAATATGTAGATCTATGGCGCCGAAATTCTAACTATTGAATATCTGGAGAATGATCAAAATCGACCACTTGCCAAAATAAAATCTACTCCCAATTAATATATGCCTACATGTGCATGCACATACATATATTAAAATTACCAACACATGTCTTAGGTCTACAAGAAGATTTTTAATACAAATACAATTTTATAAATCGTTCAGGTGATCAAGATTTAATAATGTCATTTGCACAACTTGTCTCATATGATTTTTCTTCATTAATATTATCAATTATTTATTTTATAATTATTATTAATATTACTTTCTCAGAATACGCATCAATCACACGTGCATGGGAAATAGGACTTAGGAAACACATACTTTAGGTTGACATCAAGCCTTATTTATATATACTAACTATGCATTGCACATGCATACTTTTATATACACATAATACACATGTATATTTATATTTGTACTCATATTTATCTTTGTCAATGGCAGGTGGTGGAGGTGGCAGAAGTAAGTAGTAAGTGATGTTGGAATAGGTTTAAGAATGCAGCGGAAAAATTAAATTTAATGCAACAAATCCCTTATGATCAGATCTTTTGTTGGTATAAGGTATAATTAAAATTTTTTTCGACCATTGAAAGGGGAGAACAGTTACCATGAGTACCACACGTGCAATACCTTATAAGGACTTAGCTCTTCCTCTATATAGCAACATAGCAAAACCTTTGCGACAAATCTTTTCAGAACACTTGCGTAACAAACTAAGGAGGTAAATCTCTCTCTCAACCACAACAAGGGTTCTCAACCGTAATTCTCAGAACACCCCAACACCACCCCCCCTTAAAAAAAAAAAAAAAAAAAAAAAAAAAAAAAAAAAAAACTCAAAAACTAGGATATAAACACTAATTCAATATAAATAAATAAGACAGGAGAGAGAGAAAGTGAGAGATAAAGACAGAGCTAAAGACAATCGTGACATGTTAATATCATCCACAATAAACAGAATTAAATAATTTAGTTATTGGATTTGTTGAACACAATTCTAACATATAATGCATTCAAAGTTGGAGGACGAAAACAACTAAGGAAATCCAATAAGAACCCATGAATAAAAGTTCTCAAAATATTCAACAAAAGAATTATCTTCTTGCTTTTTTTCTTAGGGGGAGGGGTGGCTGGTGGTCAAAAGGATTACCAAGTCCACTATCTTGTTATAGAAAGGGTGGTAAGAGATAAGACTACCAAACCTTCCTTCAAATCTATTAAGTCCAGTAATTAAGTTATGGTTTTGCAATATTTTAAGAGGATATTTAGTTATTAATGAAACCTCCAAAGAAAACCCTAATTAATCCACACCCCAATTTGTTGAAAAGAACAAAATAATAATTAATTTATTGGTCATGCCAATTAAATCAGGTTTATCTTGACATGTGAGAATTTTTTTAATAAAACAATTTCACATGTGACAAATAGATGTTAATCAACCTATTAAAATATTATTAACTCGGCCAACCCTCTTACAATAATAAACAAATAACATCACATGACCATCTCATGCGCAGACAACCTAATTGGCTGAAAAATAAGTTGAAGATTGCTTAAAATATAGTGAACTGAGAGTTGGATCGTTAGTATTAAATGTGGATTTCGTATCCCCAAATTAGCTCAGTTGGACTTTTTCTGCTTCAAATTACCAGATCCAATGTTCATTACGCGCAAAAGATTAGGTCCTAAGGCAATATTTCTAGTTGCTTACTTTAAGAATAAAAAACCAACAATTTTTAGTCTTCTTTTTTCATCGTTCCAAGTGGAGACTAGGGACAATGAAATTCCATTCAAATTACCATTGGATGGGTAAGTTATGTATCATAGTTGTATTTTTTACCAAAAAAATGTATTTTTAGTTGTACAATCTATCACGTATAAGATTTTTTTATTAATTTTTTTATGAGTAACCAAATATTCAACAAGGCACAATGCAACAAGGGTTCTTTACAAGAAAAAAAAAAAAAAAAACCACTATATAGTCAAGAACAAACCACCCTTAATGAGATAAATAAGTAAACCCCACGAAGAGATACCAAGATTAATCTATCGTAGGGAGTATCAATATAAGAGTCGTGGTAAACTAATACCTTACCCCTAACCTCAAATGAATTGGATCCCAAATTTAGTGATAGTCCTGGATCACCTAATCTAATTTCTAATGTTTCCTTACATCAAAATATGATAGATGGAAGCTCAAAATGCAACCTTATAATTGAATCCAAAATGAAATTTCCTTTAAAATTATTCATTACTTCCATTCAAGACAAAGTTACTTAAAATCCTCCCAAGAGACGTGAAAAATTGGACAATGGAAAAATAAGTGTTGGGTGCGTGACTTTATTCCAACTTTCCAACAAAAGCAACAAGAATATAAAGAAGAAATATGTCTGAATCAAAGGAATTCATATGCTTCATCAATGGCAGCGACACTTGTAAGACCCGTATCTAATATTGCACTATGCACACACCATATATTCAATCGCACTTGTATCTTGGAATCGTCATTTTGAAGAATATTAACTGTGATGATCATACAAGTACGATGTCTAATCCTATCCTTAGTTGAGAACTATTCTAAGTAAAAACCTAAAAATAATCATAGCCTGTTAATAATCATACGTGATAAATTAATTTAAATGTTAAATAGAAACAGAGTTTGATAGACAGAGTTCCAACACTGGCTTGAGGGGGTATTATCCCGAAGCTTTTTACTGGTCATTCTGCTAATTTCTTAGCCAATCATTGTTTGCCAATTGTAAGAACTTATAATTGAAAGGTCAATGTGCCCTGTTACTGCACATGGTTTGTTTTTTCCCTTCATCGATCTCTCTATTAAAACTATAGGGGAAATAATTTCCATGCCACCAACGTAGCGTATACGTTCTTACAATAGATTCTTTTATTATTATTGTCTCTTTCTTCTCCAAATATTGATACATTTTTCCATGTCACCATTGGTGTGGTTGAGAGCTTCCTTCCACACTGACAGCATTTGAGCCATTCCCTTAAAACTATAATTCAATAAAGAGCTTGGCCCCACTACACAGTTTCATGTCAAAAAAAATTGTGTGATGACGCATCAAAATCGTCTTCAATGAGGTGTATTGATCTCTTCTAGCCGTTAGATGCTCACTACATCTCACCGTTCACTACAGACATTTTAAACTATGAAAGTACCTTTCACCTTTACAAAGCATGTTCCTTTAATCCTTTCCCTCTTCCTACCCTTTTATTTATTTGTGTATGTGTTGTTTTGGAGGGGGGGGGGGTTTGGGATGTGGACAGATACCAAGGAACCATGCATTCTAGTAGGCCGGTGGCATGGGTATTAAGAACAGTACCTTTTACCTTCTTTGCAGGCGGCATAAGATGTACAGTTTAAGCCTTAGGGGTTGAAGGGACAGGACAAAGAAACACTTGACAATAATAATATGGGAAATGATATAATTAGAGTTACAGTTTCTTCAATGCATACATTGGAGACCACTTAGTTTGATATGTCAATAGTCCCCACCTATAAGGTTGGTGACAGATTGAACTCTACGGGGCCAACTCTAGCTATATATTTACTAGATCCTATTAAATATGACAATGAATAACTTTAAAGCTCATCCTTTCTAAGCCAATATATTGAATTTTTGGTACTAGTTGCACGTTTCATACTTTATGGCTTCTTGCCATTGCATGAGATCTGGTAATGGAATAGTTTTGAAGTATGGTTTGATCTTATCAAAAGTTTGGTTGAAACAAGTGGATCTATGAAATTCTATAAGAAAAAAAAAATGTAAAAATATGTTATAAATAAGATAATAAGGTAATTAAATTTATTAAAGAAAATTAGTGTGCCTGAGTTACATTAAGGGTGTGGTTTTCTTGGACATGTTCATTATAGAATCTACAAATATAATTTGTCGTACCATGTAATAGGTTGTATGGAGCTGAATTTTGTGGCAAAAGATACTTGTGAAGTGTCAAATTTTGCTTAAGTCGAGTTGGTTAAGGGAAAAAATAAAACATTTAAAATCTAAGATTATTGAGAGGGTGGATGCATACATGTGAGAATATTTGATTGAATCTAACCCCAAAAATTGACGCGTGACAATCTAGATCGTCTTAAATATCTAATTATCAGAATTACTGCAACACCATTTCATGCAATAATTATTTGTACGCAGTCTATGATATTCACGTGGTGTAGATAGATGAGTTATTTTCTGAATCCAAGTGTTAAATGGATGAGATATGATTTAGATTGTCCATATGTCAAAGCATAACTGAATTTATGCTTGTGATCATGAGCTTATATTTTCAGCCATATACCCTCTTACTTCTTTTCAAAAACTTTTGACTTGACAAATTTTGAAAGCTTTGTTTTTCCACATGGATGATTCTATTTGGGATGGAACTTGACATATAAATAACAAATTACGTTGTCTTTCTACTACAAAATTAATTTTGCCTCACATTCTACCATATATATGGCAGGTATAGGATAGTAAAGTAAGGGCTTTCATTTGGAAAAAAAAAAAAGAAGAGGGCTTTCATTCTTTTATGGCTTCAAACCTATAAGGTAGATGTACCCAAAATATACTGTTTTTGAATGTCACAAGATCCCTAATTATTGAAATATGCGTATATTAAATAGGCTATAAACAATATTTGAATTTATTACAGTCATACAAGAGAGAGAGAGAGAGAGAGAGAGAGAACCCAATCATATATGAAATATGGGTATATTCTCTCAACCAAAAAAAAAAAAATGTATATTGTATCCCAACAACAAAAAATAAAAGAAATCTAGGTATATAACTTATATATAATTTTAAACTATCAGTAAAAGGGATACAAATTTAGGATCCCAATCTAGTGGATTAAGGAAAATTTTTAGTCAACATACTTATCTACTAAACGGCAGGCTAGATAGGGGTTTAAATTTTGTGAACATAAACCAAAAGTTTCCTATTCATAAGACAAATTTCAGCCCAAATAAAGTTTGCCAAGTAACAAAATAAAAGCATCTGAAAATATTGGACAAAGAAAAAAGGCCACGGATTGACCAACAAGATATTGCATGGACATACATGAGAACGCATGTGTACCCTATCTAAATTGTCCTCTATATATATTCAAAGGAGAGAAGAATGTTACCCACTTGGATGTGTCTTTACGTAAACACTAGTGAGCACGAAAAGATCACGCTGTCCCCTGCCTAGATGCCTCTGTGCAACCTCCTAATGGTCTGCATGCTAGCACAATGGCCACATATACGAGTAACATTCTCGTGCCCATATCGAAAATTTGGATTTACTACATCTTTTTTGCTTGCATGGCACAAACATGTGTGCAAGACCAGGTAGGAAACCTTTTTGTCTTCCAATTTAGTGGTATTCCAGATTTATATGTGATATCTGATTTTTTTTATTTTTTTATTTTTAGTAATGATATGTGATATCTGATTAATTGCATGTTTAATGGCCAGAGTTTATGACAGGCCGGATCCTAAATTTCAACCATCTATTACAGTTCTATTTATGGAAATTACTATTCATGTCAAACTTTAGAGGGACGGGGGCGCCCTTCCACCTAATATAAGGTGCTGCAAGTTACACCAAAAGACAAATTTTTTTTTTTTAAATTATTTCATACAATTAAGATATTTGATTCCCATTAAAAAAAAGTGTAATTGATTTCAGGAAAAGAAAATGCAACTAATGTATTGTACATTCTCTTACATAGATTTTTGTATTATTTTTTTCTCTTCTTACATGGGCTATATGTGGACGACATCATTCTCCACACTGCTATTGATGTGGCACTTAAATTCCACCTCCTCTAGCGGCATGGGAACCCTCTCCTTTGATTAAATTTTGGGATAAAAATTTTATTGATAAATATCATCGAAGGCGCAATCATATAGGTGAGAAAAATGTTTTTTGTATTGATATGTTTAGAATGGTATTCATATGCTATCGCACTTTTAGGTGTTTTTATCAATTATATCATAATTTACTTAGTCCTCAAATTTTGTTGATGGGTTTTACTCAGTCCTCAAATTTTGTCGATGAATTTGAGTCTTTTGGTTGTTAACTTCCCTTTCCTACCTATAGAAGAAAAATATAAACTTACCTTGCTTATAGCCCGAAACACCCTAATTTAGTGGCGGCGACCAACCAATGAGATTGGTGTATGATGGGAGGTTAAGTGATCTACTCCTATCCCTCAACTGATTTCTCCCAATCTCCCACCCTCACCCTGGGGCACCCCCAGTGGTGAGCCCAACTGGGACATTTTAACCAAAGAAAACAAAAAGTTTTGCTTACAATCTCACTGTCAGGCGATCAACATACAGGGGGTCCTACTCCTGCAGTGTAAGGCAATGGGACCTACTAAATTGAGTAGAGTATGGATGCCTGGGGCCCTACACCCTTGAAAGGGAAGGGCCTGTGCAAGGAAAGCCACACAACTTATGCATAGCTTTCTTGCTTTGGTTTGATTTGCTGGAAGTATATGAAAATAAAGGGTTGGGTGTTCCCACAAAGTTCAGTTAAAGAAGCCACAAAAAGTTGAAATGTTGATTCAAGTTAGTTGAATGTCGCACACCCAATAGGCGGCCAATTTAATTGGATTGTAAAGGTGGAAACCATCTTCTACCTAAGTCTCACACCTCCTTGTCTTATAGAATTTGATGAGGTTGGAGGAAGTTTTGGCACTGGTGGTTTTCAATATTCAAACCTATAACGAAGGAGTTTTCTTGCTGTCAAGAACAATTAGCAGAGATTCAAAAGCAAAGTATAGGCAGTTAAACTTTGAAGGAAAAAAATCCATCAACCAACCACCCTCAAAGAAAAAAATATTTCAAATAGAGAACAGGTTTTATGGATGGGTACATCAATGTGAAATTTATGAAAGGACATCTAGTTTTGCATGTCCTGTGGTAAGTTGAATGGGATCGAAATTTTATGAACATAGAAATTTCAACGTCTTCTATTCACATGTCAAATTTTAACGCAATTAGGGTTGGCCATGCATGAGGTAAAATAAGACATTAAAAATTTTCAAGACTACAAAGAAGGTGTATAGACCACTAAGATGGAAGTGTAGCTATAATCAAATTTGAGTATAAAATTTGATATGTATATAAGCAACCTATATCATTCTTTAGATATCTAACGGCCAGGATTTCTCATTCCTTCACATGGCAAGAGTAGGGTGTGTCAAAAGTTAAAACCCAATTTAGTTTCAATGTAAAAGGAATACAAGGACATAATTAGAGATTCAAACTACAAGAAAACAAGGCTTTTGCAATGGTAATTATCACCACTAAAGTCCAAAATACCGTCACTAAAGCCTTCCCTACCAGATATGACCCCACACCTCCTATTCCCCGCCCTTAGTCCCCCTCCTGATCATGCCCTCACCTCACTCTTGACCCCCCCCCACCCAATCCGGTCCTTCGTCCCCATCCCCTACCCCCTTGCACCTCCCCGTTTCCATTAACCATTCCCCGACCCCAACCATTATCCAAAGGGTACTCCTCCCCCACTGACATAACTCTCACCACCCCCATGGCTACTGGCAGGGAACATTCCACAAGAATATGAGATCTAATTAAAGGATGCTATTCTCCACTCTACAATCCCTCCCCCATTGCATGTCTAGTTTATTTTTTTATAAAAAAAAATAAAAAAATGAATATATTTTAGAAGTATTTAATTTTATCCATAGAGGTTCCTTTTAAAAAATCTGATTGTTTTTGTGCATAACAAGGTAAGCTAATTACTTAAACATAAACACAAGATTGTTCAAAAGTTGGGGCCTAAAATGGAGCAAATAAAAGTACTTTTATATATATATATATATATATATATATATATCCAATAATAAAGGTACTGAGCTCCAAGGCCATGAGCAACTGTTAGCTTCCGTAACTCATCCTTATCATTCTTGAATAGAAGGGAGTGAAAGTACCCATTAAATTGTGTTGCACTCTCTCAACCCTTATTTTGACTCGTTACAAAACTTTTTTTTTAATAAAAAAATCTAAAGAAGAAGTTAAATTTTTTTTTTTTCCGTAGAAAAAACAAGTTTACGTTCTATGTGAGGTAGTGAAACGACTTAAAAAAAAAAATAGATGTACACATTCTATTCATTTTGCTAATAAAAAGTCAATTCTATTATTTTTATTTTTATTGTCCTCTATGAAGTTAGAAATTATTATTATTATATTTTTTTACAAAAAACATTGATATTGCTTTCTTAAGAAATTATATATGTTTATTTAATTCATCTATTTAATTATTTGGTTTTGAGTACAGTTGTCACCCTTTTACTGACTGAATCATTACCTTAATTTTTGTAGTGTTTTTAAGTTCATTATAAGGCGGTGAGAATAAATCAATAAACATTGAATTGTTTAGCCCATTATCTAAATCAATCTCTAAGGTGGTGGTAGTGGTGGTTTTTTTTTTTTTTCTAAGAAAAGACTCTTTCTAGTGCTAAAAGTTATTTCTATTATTTCTATTTCGGTTGTCCCCCATGAAGCTAGAAATTACCTTTATTTTTTATTTTTTGGAATTACCTTTATTTTTTATTTTTCTTTCTTACGATATTCTGAATTCTATAATTGCAGGATAATTTTATGTGATTATTTATAGAATTATTAGGTTTGAAGTGCACTTTTTCATCCTTTGTTAAATGAAATCGTTACTACCCTTAGCTATGTTTATAACGTAGTAGAGATTTTGTTTATTTATTTATTATTATTATTATTATTTAGTTTTAAATGCAATTTTTCACTGGTAAAACGAAATGCTTAACTATTTTTTTTTTTCATGTGAGATATTAGTTTGAAATTTTATACATGAATAGAGGTACACATACAAATTAATACTAGATGAACGCCGGTTTGAGTACATTTTTTCTAGACGTGGACATTCTCATCTGAACAAACACCTCTTTTTGCTACATGACAATGTTAGATATGGATCTAAATTTTGTGGACACATGTCCCTATTTTTCTTATTCACATGTTAAGTTTTAAGTTAAAAATATTTTTCCAAGTAGTGAATAGAAAAATATTTAAGAACCACCAAAAGCTTGTGGGGATTAGTAAAGGGATGCATTGACTGGTGGACATATACATGAGGTGTTATTCTATTACAAGGGAGGATAAATAAATGAAGTTGGGTTTGAAATTTTTATGCCAAATCTAGACTATTCCCCATATATGCACCAGTAAGAATTTTCTGATCACCCTTTCACATGGCAAAGAGCTATGTTTGTCCTAATAACTATAAATATGTAATTTCCAAGATACTTTTGACATGAACCTTTAATATAATTTCATATAGTACATTTACAAGGTTTCTTGAATATTTAGTAAGTGGATTTTAATTCACAAAAAAAAAAAAAAATTACACTAATAACTACAAATAAACTGACAATGTATTGAGTTATAGTCTGCATAATTTTAATAGAAAAACAAAAACTATATGAGCCTTTCACATAATTCTATTATTATATTGTTAGGTTATGAGTGGATTTGATGATTCGCAACGAAATGTCTAGATTACCTATAAACTTATCCTATTTGTATAAATTTTAATATTTGAAAAAAAAAAAAATATATATATATATATAGAGTGTATCTAAAATCCATTTATGTCATTACATATTATATTTTGGAATAAATGAAAATATCTCTTTAATAACTTCTTCTTTTTTGGGGTGGGGGGGGTGGGGGGGTGGGTGGGTAAGGTCTATAATAATGGTAAGGCACCTTATGTTTAAATGTTTTCATGAAATGATGATATCCTCCGGCAATTTGGACCCCCCCCACTCAATCCTTGTTCCAGTTTGTAGATATCTAGAACTTATTGCCAGTCATCCTGGAATTCCGACAACAAAGGCATGATTCAATTCTCTAGAAGACTACCTCATCTCAGTTTTTCACTGCAAAGGCTACTTGAGAATTTGTCAAATATTATGGGTCTCTCTCCCGTTGGCATAAGCTCATTTGATTCAAGCATCATATTTCTCACCAATGCTTCACGGCATGGAGAGTCTTCTCTAAATCCTTGCCGACTCAAGCTTTCCTCATTCAATGAGGCATTACAATGTATCCAATGTGTTTCCTTTGTGTAATATATTGGAAAGCATTGAGCATCTCTTTTTCGGTTGCACTGTTTTCGCCTCTATTTGTAAAAGAATCCTAGCCGAATGGTGATTGACCAATAGGAAAATTCTTCCACTACAATGGGAATGGATTTTGATGGATATGACTTTTCAGGGAAAGTCTATTTGTGATATTATGGGAAAGCTCGCCTTCTGTGCGACTATAAACCAAATTTAGATAGAAATTAATCATAGAAAATGGACCTCCAACTCTCACCCTCTTGATAAGATTTAGGGCTCCATATCTTTTGATGTCAAGGCCAAGATCTCTCGGATTTCAACTACTTGTAATTTCTGCCCTAGAAATTGTCACATTATAAATTCCTAAGAGCAACTCCATCATCAGGAATGCCCCTTCTCCTTGAGTTTGGGCTTCTTGTTCTTTTTTCTTCTCCCTCCCCTTCTAAGGGGCTGTAAGTTTTTTCCTTTTTCCTATTAGTAATGAATTATTTATT
>NW_024870669.1:24925-169682 GCF_013358625.1 Macadamia integrifolia | reverse complement strand
AAAAAAAAAAAAAAAAAGCATTTGTAAGTGACATGAAAAAATTAAAGGCCATCATGGTTTGACATGCATAGGTCATTTAATTGTTCAAATTTTATTAATGTGTGAGCCTAGGTTATATATATAAACACGTATAAACACAAATCTCTGAATAATTTTGGTTTAAAATAGAAGAAAAATATATTTACACATAATATATTCATCTCTTTTCATTTAATTGTTTAAATTTATTTAGCTTTTTTACATGCTGGGTGATAAATTCAAGACATATTTTCTATTAGTGTCAACATGGGGTAGAGTAGCAAATTAAAAACCCTTATTCCCGATTTCATTTGAGATAACCAAAGAATATACCAATGAATCAAGAATGATTAATTATTTTTTCATATAACTTCGTCTATTTTGTAGTCAATATAATCCCCCCCCCCCTCACCTAGCCCCACCACATATTCTAAAGTTCTAGTTCAAAATAGAGGGAAGAAAAAGTGGGAAAAAAAAAAAAATTCTAAAGATCTAGTTCAAAATACATGGTCACAATATTACCACCAAACAATACATGGTCACATTTATCCACTTAAGAGTTCAATACTTTGAATTTCTACCAAAAAAAGTTTAATAGTTTGATTTTATCTAGTTAGGCTGTTACATAGTAGAAGTCAAAGTGCAAAGGAACTGTACCACAAAACCGTTGAATAATTTTAAAATATATAGGGAAAAATGTCATATAATTTCGTAGTGCTATAACGGAATATACTAATCTTAGTATAACCCACCAAGACACTATGTTCTTAGTTTTCTCATTTAGTTTAACTCTTTTTCTTTCTTATAAATAAATAAAAAATCTAGTAGTATCCATATAAGACAAAAGAAGAAAAAAATTGTAGAACCCCATATAAGTCAATTAATCAATAAATAGTTTGAATTTAGCTAAAGTTACATGATGTATAGTGGAAATCAAAATGAAGGAACTACATTCCACTCATTATATATGCATTTTTTTTTCCTATAGCAAGGATGGTTTGTGGTCAAAATATATGTACATGTTTTTGGTAGTCATTATATATATAAAAAGTCTTACTTATCTATATTCAAAATTAGACAGAGTTGAATCTAATAGCTTAACAATAAGACAGAAAGTTCCTTATTCTATCAAAATTCATACGATACGCTTGGTCTAAAGACTCTGAACAAATAGTTGTGTCGCTTGAAATAATGATATGTTGATTCTAACCATTTACTCTCACATGTACATATGACCTTCATGCATAAGCTTACCAACCTATGCACCTTACTATGGTTAAAAAATTCTATATTTGTTTATAAAAAAAAAAATCTATATTTTATTTTACTATACATGAAAATAAATTTTATTTGAGACAAAACTCAATATATGAATTCGGACCTTTTTTCTATCTAAAAAAAATCGACGGCTTCTATGTGGCAAGAAATAAGTACAAAGTGCAAAGTGTAGACCATTTAACCATAACTGATTATTAATAAAGCTCTGGTTTCCATCTTAAAGGCGAGAAAACTTTCAATTTCATTTTAATATCTTAAATTTAATATATACCCTACCTGCAACGCATGTAGATTAAAAAAAATGGTAAAGATCAATCCATTAAAGAACATATTTGACTTCTTTAGGGCACTCTTTTCAAGGACATAATTATATCTAATTAAAAACAAAGATTAGTACCCATAATTGGGGTGGTACACTGGTACCAAGCTTTTTTTTTTGGTAGAACTGTACCAGGCTTAAGACTCTTTAGACCCAAAATCCAACCAGTCATGTGGGCATAGTCAAGATATATGGGCATGCACTTCCTTTTTAATGGTGGATCACTCATCTTTTTTTTTTTTTTTTTGAAAAAAAAATGGTGGGTCCCCCATCATATAGGTGAACTAGTCCCAACCTGTAAAGATTGATTATCTGCTTTTCGGTGCAGGCAATATTTGTTACAGGAACTGTCCCATAGTGGACACGTGGAGGAAGCTGGTAACTTTGTAACGCTGGAGGCCGAGAGTGAAGGCTCCTCCTCTTCCGTATTAATTGGAACAACTAGCAGTTATAAAAATGAAAGGAATTAGATATTGGGAACTAAGAAGGCTGGCTCTCTCTCTCTCTCTCTCTTTCTTTCTCTCTTTCTCTCTCTAAGAGGAAGAAGAAGCCGAGTGAAGACAAGGTCGAAGGAAGTCAGAGTCCACAAATTAAGCAGCCGCTCACTCACACAGAAGAGAAGCCCAACATAGTTATTTGATTCGATCTCCTTCTTCCTTATTATAAAAGACCTCTTCTTCTCTCTCTTTCTCTCTCTCTCTCTCTATTCAATAGCCTTCTTCTTCTTCTTCTCTCTCTCTCTGTTGGATCTTCTTCTTAGGCTGTGAAGTGTTAATCAATTATGGCGAAGGGAACAGTGAAAACCCAGAAGGATCCTTCAAATAATAACACTACTTCTGCAACTAAAGTGAAGAGAAGAAGGAAGAGTGGCCCAAGAGAGTCACCTCCTCAAAGAAGCTCAAGCTTTCGAGGTGTCACCAGGTTTGATTAATATACTTCATGGGTTTATCAGAATTCTTCTCTTTTTCGTCTTCTCTTCCATTCCTTGATCAAGTTTTTCTTGTTCAGGCATAGATGGACTGGTAGATATGAAGCTCATTTATGGGATAAGAATAGTTGGAATGATTCTCAAACCAAGAAAGGAAGACAAGGTTATTTAGTTCATCATCATCATCATCATCATCATCATCCTCATCAATTTTCTCTCAAAAATTTTTTTTAATCAATTTATTAATTTTTGGTTTGGCTTCTTTCATGTGTGTTCATCCGTATCTGGTGACTGAATTCTTCTGCAATATATAGTCTATCTTGGTAAGTTTGATTAATTAAAATGGATATCTGTTTCCTATCTGCAATCTTTCCAACCTAATTGAGCAAACAGTACAATTCAATTAATTACAATTAACACCTCTTTTTTTTTTTTTTTTTTTTTGTAACTTATGGGTCCTTTCATGTTGGTAATTTTCCTTGATCTCCTATTAATTTGTAAATTTGGGTTCTTTAAGGGGCTTATGATGATGAAGAAGCAGCAGCACGGGCATATGATTTGGCAGCATTGAAGTATTGGGGACAAGATACCATACTTAACTTTCCGGTGAATACTTATTTCATTGACTTTCTTTACATTTTAGGTTTCTATATCTTTACTACTAATGCATATAGTTCTAATTATTAATTAAACCAGTTTAATTAATGTGTTTATCTATGTAGTTATTGGCATATCAAGAAGAGATTAAAGAGATGGAGGGCTTGTCTAGAGAAGAGTATATTGGATCATTGAGAAGGTTAATTTTTTTCTTAACCCTTAAAAATAAAGATTCATCATTTAGGATATATTTTTAAAGAAATTTAGATAATGTTGTATTGATAATAACATTTTATATTCATGGGTTAATTTTGCAGGAAAAGTAGTGGATTTTCTAGAGGTGTATCAAAATATAGAGGTGTTGCAAGGTATTGATTATAAGTAATTATTCCCTTTTAATTAATATTGCATTTTGGACTCTTTCCATTTCCATTTATTAGGGTAGTGGAGTAAGGTGTAATAAACTTTTTAAAATTTGTTTAATTAATTATATTTATTATTATATGATTCATTCTATGTTGATGATAATGATGTTTTTTAATTTTGCAGACATCACCACAATGGCCGATGGGAAGCTAGGATTGGTAGAGTTTTTGGCAACAAATACCTCTATCTTGGAACATATGGTATTTAATTTATTCCTCATCTTAATAGTGTTATATTCAATCATTCTTAGTTTGTTACTTTTACCCCTAAAAAATAAAAATCCTTAGTTTGTTACAACTAGTTCTCTATGAATTAGTCTTATTGTTCGAAAATGAGTAACTGATTAAGTCTAGGGTAAAAAACTCTCTCTCTTTCTCTCTCTCTCTCTGAATCAGTCTTGTTTGGAAGTGAGAAAGTGTTGAATAAGTCAGATAGTTTTGAAAACAAGGGGGTGTGGGGTAAAAAGAAAAATTATTAAAAGAAAATGGTAGGCATAGAGTGCACACTAAGTTGGTTTTGTTGAACCATATACTATGGATATTATAAATATCTAGTCCATACTAGGAAGAAATGGAACTAGTCTTATGTGAACTAGGCTACCTACCTAGTTGGAAGTAGTAGTACGTACTATTGTAACATGATTTAATAATTCTCAGTGATTTTGATTTGCTTGATTATCATATTTAAATCCAACCAACATCGTATTTATATAACCACACATTTGATAAAATGTCATTATTTTTTATGCTAATCCATTTTTTGGAATTAACAAGATCTTAATAGTCATTTCTAATTATTTTTATTTTTTATTTTTAAGTGGTATAAATATTAATGCATTCCTCAAAATCAATAATTATCCCAAAAAAAAAAAAAAAAAAAGGAAGGGGAAGCCAAGTCAATCTTGTTGTTTACCTATGAGAGAGACTTAGTTTACTTTCAGGTGGATTCAGTAAATAATGTCGGAAGTCCAAGTTTAGTTAGCTATGTCAACAAGAAAGCTACAAAAGTTCAAAGAAGAAAGTGTTAAGAAACTGCAAATCACATGAAGACAAGCTGGCTATGGCCCACATAAGGCTAGATTGCATCTTTTAAATTAATCTTCTGATTCAAGTTAAAACCTATTAGTTATTTTTTATTTTTTAATCTATGTTTAAGATGTGATCAAACATCTGTGTTGTTAGTTTGCTCAACTCTCCCCTAATCTGAACTTAATTGAAGTTTAAAACAGCTACTAACTCTAGAAACAGCTGTTAATCATAAATATTAAGCATCTGTTAATCCAATGGCTTTGAATGAGTCCTTGTTGGTGTGCCTATGTCTCCCTTCATCTGAAGTTATTATTAGTGGGTCATAACCCCATGAACCCGCCATTATGGACCGCACGAAGGTGATGGGAACCTAAGGGTAGTCACTTGTCACTGCCATGGGTGGACTGGTAGAGACTAGAGAGACAAAGTCTTAGATCTTCTCTAAGCTTAATTTTTAATTTAAGTGGAAATTAAAATTAAAATTATGATTATAAAAATGATAAATAAAAATAAACTATTTATTTTTGGGGGGAAAATGGGATAAGGTTGGTTGGGAGAAAGGGGATGACCAACTCTCAACGGCTATTTAATATTTCAAACAATAATTTCCGTTGAACCGCCACCGAATCTGGTTGACATTGATTTCTTTTTATTTTAATATTCCTGAATTACCCTTTTAATATTCCTGAATTACCCTTGACCTTTTTGTATTATTTCATGCAGCCACCCAAGAAGAAGCAGCTGCCGCATACGATATGGCAGCGATCGAATATCGTGGGCTCAACGCCGTTACCAACTTTGACCTAAGCCGTTACGTCAAATATCTTAAGCCAGAGGCTATTGACCAAAACACCACCAGGTCCACCACCAACAACAACTCATCTCCTGTGGACCCCACCAATCCCCCTAATTATAATCCCAACCCAAATCACAGCCCTAATGAACAAGAAGTCTTAACTTTCCTGCACCAAGAAAGCCCCACCGGAGCAGCCGTTGCCGGTGGTGAAACCGTCGTGACTCCGCCACCTCCTGCGGATAGTGGTGGCACTGCTAACGATTATTTTGACATAGGGGATCTATTGCTGGAGAGTACATCGACGGCCGAAAGCCCTTCGACGACGCAGGAATCGGACCCTCCACGGTGTACCTTCCCGGACGACGTACAGACTTACTTTGATTATCAAGATTCCGGCAGTTTTGGGTTCACCGACGATGATATGTTCTTTGGGGTTGATCTGAGCTCTTTTGTGTCACAATTTGTAGAGACTGAGATGGGCGGTGGAGATAATATCTTTAGGTGAAAGAAAGAAAGTAAATATTTTGTGGTTAGTCACTTGGTTGTTTCCATTACATATTCTTTGTAAAAAAGGAAGGGTGTGGTACCATAATAATCTGGAGTAGTATTTCAGGGAGGATACAGAGTTGGGGGAAAGAAGAATTCTTTTTCCTTTCAATAAGACATATCTTAGCTCTGTAAGATCTTCAATTCTCAATGAAAGTTGTTTATCAAAATATAAAAAAATTCTCAATCAAATTTCTCTTTCAATTTTTAAATAACCATAAAAATTTCCATGTTATATTTTTATTTTAGTAATATTATTACTGTTCTGATGTGATCCCCCTTTCTCTCTCGTTTATTGTATGGTATTGGTGGCCATGGTGAACTAATGCTCGATCATTATAATCTCAAGAAAATTCAATTTTTATTCAAAAAAAAAAATTCTTTGAAAAACTACAGCAATATTAAATATAGGGTAAGATCCAAGAGGGAATTATATATAATTAATACCTTTAAGTCAAGATTTTGTTTTTCTGGGAGTGCATGACCCACTTGTGTCATACAAGCGACCCATTGAAAAGCTAAACAAGGACCTATTGAGACGCTAAGAGGGGAGGGGTGCAATTGGGGCACGTATAATTACACTATGTACTATCTAATACTATGACATAGAGAGGATCGAGGGTGGAGAGATACTCAATCTCTACTTGAACATACACTAAACCTTCACTGACTAGCTGCGCAACTGATTATTTATTTATTCAAAAACAGGTTTTTGATTATGGGAACAAAGGAAGGAGGATATGCCACCTAGTATGTGTACAAGATGACCCATCACATATCAAAAGAAAGAGAACGAACACTAACTTAACCTAGTGACAACTTCCGCTTGAAGATCTGGCACCCAGGGGAGAATGTTGTGGGATCGAACCATGTCGTATGCAAGTGTGTGTGTGTGTGTGTGTGTGTGTGTGTGTGTGTTGGTGTGTATAAGAGTAGGAGACCATTGCACCCATTAGGCGCTTAGTAGGATAGAATAGAAAAACAAAATATTAGAAGAAAGAAAGTGTTGAGAAGGAAAGAGAATTTAACAAAGAGACCCAAAAAGAGAAGAGAGAGAAGAGAGAGAGTAGAGCATGTGATCCTAAGTCGAGATTCAAATCCTCTCCAACACCCCATGCTGGAGAGGGACTAGTGAGGGTTCTCCGTCTCTCTCTCCTATTTTGTCTCTCTTTTCTCATTGGTCCCTCTCCAGCACTCCCGGGTATGTGTAAGACTAATTTTTCACATCACCAAAAAAATAGTATGAGCAAGATCCGTGTTTTCACACACCTATATTATATTGGACTCTAGTCTCATCTCAGTTGTATGATGCCAAAAGTCACATCATATATTGGACTCTGGATTTCTTTATGTGGTATTTTTCGAATGGTCTATATATGTAATATATGTTACATATTAAATAGAATTAATTTTTGAAAAAATATTCAAAGTCAGTTCAAGATATTAGTTTGGTGAAATTAGACTTTATAAGAACAATTAAGTTACGACAGGGGGGCAGATGATGATGATGTCATGCATGCCCACTTAATTTTAACACTAGCTAGTCCAACTACATGAAGTCCTTGTAGCCGACATGTTGCACAAAGGATTAAAACCGGAGTCCCACACCTTCCTCCTTTCACAGGGCTAAAGTTTACAAAGAACAAGTCAAGTGAGGAAATGTTCATTCACCCAAAAATAAAGTGTGGAAAATTCATCAAAAAAAAGTCAAATGGGGAGAAAAAAATGAACCACAAATGAAAGGAATAAATGGTTTCAATGCTGTACATGTTAGGGTTTTTATGTCTTATATTTGGTAGTTTTTTTTTTTAATGGACATATGGATGGCAAACGTTAACCTTAGATCCAAGATCGGAATAGGTCAAACTATCCTACCAGTAACAAACAGAGGCGACTCGAGTGGCGGTGAGGGTCTCATGAGTCTTGACCCTTTGATCACTAGATGAATTCACTCTGTAATAAAGAAAAACTTCTCCTATACTTATTATTGAGTTTTTATATGTTCTGATCGAGTTTTGAGTCCATGGGTCCAAATGGTTCTCTTCCACATGAAAATATACAACTTGATAAAGTCATATCTTATTTAAATAGGGTTTGCTATACAAACCCTATTCAAAATAGGGTTTGCTATACAAACCCTATTCAAAATAGGTTGATCATAGACGTCCATATCTATATTTACAACTTGAGATTGATAAAGTCATTACATATCTGAATAGGGTTGGCTATACAAACCCTATTCAAAATAGGTTGATCATAGACCTCCATATCTATATTCACTATGTTGGGCAGCATAAGAAACATTTTCCCTTGCAATTTGTAATACTAAAACGAAAGTAATGTCCTATTCTCATAAAACAAAAATGAAATTGTCCTATTGGTATTCAACTCATTTGGAGGACCTTTTATGATTATTTTGTGCTTTTTTCAATAGACGCTAGAATGGAATTCATAAGTTGACGCACTCCAATTATGACACCTTGAATTAGCATGAAAATAATAATAATAAAAGAATAATTGTGCATGGAGAAATGAATTAAGAACAACTTCTTAACACTTAGGGAGTTGACTTAAGCCAATCTGACCAAGCCAAATTTTGGAACTTAGCCAGTATCAAGGAAGTATTAAATCAGTCCCAAAAGTCCCAAGTTGACTTGGCCTATATGTGTCTATATTCTCTCATCAACTTTGAATCTACCATCTGTGACTCTGTGAGAGATGACTCCTAATTCTATTATATCAAATGTGTCGGTGTGTGTTAAATTGTAGTTATTCTTCCTCACTTGGTGTCCAAAAGTTCTAGTCAGAATTTGGACAAACATGACATAAGATACCTAAATGAATGAACAACATTTTTATGTGAAACACCAATTTTGAGTCACACTTTACTTGAGAAGAAAGAAAAAAAAAGGTAAATTGTTAATGCCGGTCCCTTACATTCACCAAAATTAAATACCCTCTTAACTCAAGTTGGCTCAAAATGGTCCCCTATGTAGAATACACTAGAGATGAGACCTGGAGAAATTATATATATATATATATATATATATAGAGAGAGAGAGAGAGAGAGAGAGAGAGAGAGCAGTTGATTAATTTAATTTTCCAATACCTGTTCTTTGTGTGGCTTCTTTGTCTATGCCTTGGAGCATGGCCACATTAATGGATCTATTATTAGGTTTGAACCAATTGCAGATCTGAGACATGGATGAGGGATATCCTTAAGTTCTCTAATGGGAAGGAAGTTGTGGAGGTCTTTAGTTTATGCCTTAAGGACTTAACAGTTTATATAATTAAAAAAGGGAAAAGAAGCAAGGTCATGGACAAACAACCTCACCACCTTTCTCCCTTTTCAAAACAAATTATAAGACCAACCATCCATGACTCTAAAGTAAGATTTGTTTATGGTTAATTGCAAAGTAAGATTCAAAGTGAAACCTCCTGCCACTAACACCTCAAACATAATGGCTAAGATACACTTGAAATTAAATTTAACCAAAATAGGTAATCAAAGATACACTTGAAACTAAATTTAACTAAAATAGGTAATGAATGATTCTACAGCTCATCTTTTGTTATATGGAAGGAAGGTCTGGTCACTACAATCACTCAACCAATAACATATAGTTGGACGGATGAAAAGTTGCAACAAGACGGGTGGCTATGGCTACCTGCAGTGGGACCACGGCACGGGGGGGATCAAGGGCAAATAGGGATGGACAGCTCGAAGAAAGCGCCACATGCGGAACTGTCTAGATAGAATTTCGCGTCACACTAGTCACTAAGCCTGACCTCTGTGTCGTACAGCAGGACAGTGCTACAGTGCGTAAGATCATTGGAATCTGATCCCCAATACTGGCGAAGACATTCCTTGAAGGGTCACCACTTCCTATGTGCTTCAGATTGCCGGTTCTCACGAATCTGAACTAGGTATTTTACACCAACGTTTCCTATACTAGTATATGGGCTTCCTACTAACGCAAGCACTGACACGGGAGACACACGACCCGTTCTTTGGTTTTTTTATGGACAATGGAGGTGAAGCACGCTTTTGAAGCAAAATAGGCAATCACCAATCAAAGCGGTGGAAGCTGAGCGTTCACCTTAGCGGCACCTCTGACCTCAGATGCATGTGTTAAGCATATAACTAGCGAGCGAACCTGACTGAGCCTACCTGCCTTTCAAGAAGCGGATAATCCAGCAGAAGCTGAATATGGGCTTCAAGCTTCTCAGCGCCATAAACATATGTTGTTACCTATTACAACGAACGCGTCTCAGGCCATATTGACTAACCTAACCCTTAAGGCTATGGCAACAGCCATAGTTGGGTGCTCTGCTTTAGTGTGATTGACGAAGGCTAGGCTAGGTTTGGTAATACCCAAAAGAAATGAAAAGAGATCGGGGTTGATAATTGGCAAGGAACTTGATCCCCCCCCCCATAACATAAGGGGCAGCTGCAGTCGATCCAGGGAATGAAGGGGCCCTTTTACCAAGTCTACCAAATAGAAGATGATAGAGGGCCAACTATCGTCGCGTTGCACAAGACGGTGCCAACTCACTTCAAGTTCCTTCCTTATTAGTCAAATCTGATGATACGCCTCGGCTTCAGCTACCTGCTAGGTGATCGAAATCGCTCAGGTCAGTGAGTGAGTACTGCACGTTAGGTCACAGTTCGGCAAGCAAAGAAAACGGGAATCCATCAAGACGCTACATTTAAAGAAGTGATCTACGACCTTCCCTCATTGTTTTAGAACTGTTGCTCTTAGAAGTCCAAAAAAGCACTAGAGCACGGAAAATTCATATCCTAGCAACACCTTCTCCCCAGAACCAGAACAAGACAGATTATCTTTGATCCGCTTTAACAACGGTTTGATAGAAAGAGCGAACAACTAGTACTCCCTGTTCTCGAAAGCCGAAGAGCTGCTAAACTCAACTATCATAGGCTGGGGCTGGCCGGCCAAGCAATGAAATTGTTGAGGGACGGACTCGTCAGACTGAAAAGCAGCCTGCATTTGTTGACTAAAATCCAAAGCTTCGAGTTAGAGCTCAAAGGCCGCAATTCCTGATCGCAGGAAGGAGTACGACCTTTACTTATCTGAGTAAACTAGCTACTCCAGCTAACCCTAACATGCCAGCTAGTGTCACATAGCAAAAGGGAGAAAGTCACAGCCCTCGCAATAAGATATGGCATTATGATATTTTACTCGTGGATCAAACTTGAACTGTACTTAAAGGGCAGGCTAGTGAAAGCTAAGTAGCGTAGTAGCTGATGTGGAAGTAGCAGCTCGTGAGGTCAGCTAAGTCTTTTGGCAGCTAGGTAAGCCCGCGGAACTAAGGCTCAAAAGCAAAACCAGAAGCGAAGCCCAAGCCAGAGTACAACCCTTGGCCAGCTAGTCTACATAGGAAAAGAAGGCCAGTGAAGAGGAATGCCACCCATCAAAATACAAGGTGGAGGGCAAAGAAGGCCTCCTTCCGGGGGGGGCCCGAGCCATCAGTGAGATACCACTCTGGAAGAGCTAGAATTCTAACCTTGTGTCAGGACCTACGGGCCAAGGGACAGTCTCAGGTAGACAGTTTTGTATTGGCGTAGGCCTCCCAAAAGGTAACGGAGGCGTGCAAAGTTGTTTCCTCGGGTAGACGGAGTTGGCCCTCGACTGCAAAGGTCAGAAGGGAGCTTGACTGCAAGACCCACCCATCGAGCAAGGACGAAAGTCGGCCTTAGTGATCGGACGGTGCCTAGTGGAAGGGCCGTCGAGCTCTGATGAAAGAATACAAGCTCGATCCTAATCATAGATAGATAGATGCCATACCCTCCCTTCCTCATATACATGGAATAGCCTACCCCTACCAATATACCCGAACTAGGCCCTGTTGTTTTATGGTTGTCCTTGTTGGCAACTCGGCCACGTGGCGATGATGATGTGGCCAGTTTGGGTGACATGGATGGTGTCTAGTGTCACCGATGAAATAATAGAACTACTTGGTATGCATGGAATGGTTTGATACATCCTTAGTATGTGGTGCGGGTTTCTGGGTCAAAACTGGTAAAATTGGCCTATTTACGATCGGGTGCATTTTCTGCAATGAAAATGACATTTTTGGAAGATTATTTCTTCATAAAAATATAGATTGTAATTTATCTAGTCCATTGCATCTGATTTTGTCTCATTCCGATATCGTATGAAGAAGTTACGGCATTTGTGGCAGTCGAGGCTAGTTTCGTCATTGAAAATGAATTTTTTAAAGGAAGTGTTCTCCATGTAACAATATGAAAAAAATACAATCTTTCCAACGGTTCTAATTTCATCGTGTTCTGATTCCGTATGAGAAAGATACATCATTGGAAAGGTTTAGGGCATTTTGGTCTTTTTACATGGATGATTCAGATGATTGAGTCTTCTAAAAATTCGTAGAGTATCCAGTTATAGTTCCAACGCACTTCATTTCATCTCGATCAGATATCGTATGAAAAAGTTATAAGTGTTTCCGTAAAGCCGGTTCGAAAATCCAAACCGAAAATCCATCAGTTGCTCTCGGTGTTGGGTGGATTTTTCGGAATTTATTTTTGAAATTTGAAGGGCTTTTGTGTAATTTCAAGATTTTGAAGGTCTGAATTGCAAGGGGTCTTTAAGCATTGAAATATATTGAGGCAGGGGCTTGATTGTAATAAAGAGGAGTAAATGGAAGTGAAATGGATGGTCAAGATTCGACCACGTAGGCTTGATGCCCATCTAAAGGCTGCTGAGATTTTGTGCTGACATGGACGAGATAGATGCTTGCACGTAGGATTTGATTGGTTAGGTGCATAATTCTTGATGCACTGGCGCTACACCTTATCAAGGCATGTTGTGGTGTTTCGCGCGTGTATAGAAGATATAAAAAAGATTCTGATCTTAATGATCTCATGAAATCTAATTAAAACCATCATGGAGGATTCGGATCCAACGGTCGATAAGCCTTTCTCTTTTGTGAGTGGGAGACAAGCTCCTTAAAATCCAGAAAAGCAACTAATCATAGATCGACAACAAAAAGTGCATGCTGACCGCTGACGTCATTAGTTGACTATTTTATTCGAATCTTGTGGTTGAGATTTACTATCCGTCATTTTAATCGGACGGTCTATATTAAGAGATTCTCCTTGATGAGATCTACGGCCAGATTTGCACCCCTGTTGAGCGCGCCGCCGGTGTAGCCTACGCCACTCCTACGAAGATTCCATTTCAGGCCATCTCATTGCTCCAACTTCAAATGGTCATATCTACCTCATTTTAACTCGGATTTGGGTGAACCAAGTTGTAGCTTCTTCGTTTTTTCAAGCCCTACACCATGGAAGCAAGAAATATGAGGTTTGAGTGAAGGAAGGCTACGGTTTTGGCAAAATAAACTTCCCCCTCTTTGTTGGTCCTTGAATGAACATGAATACTTGATGATAAATGTTCTTAGGTCATTAAAGGAGATAAAAGAGGTGGTTGAGGTATGTTAATGATGCATTAACTCAAAGCCAAGGAGGAAAAGAAGAAAGCAAGGATGTGTTTACTTTGAATAGCAAGAAGACAAGGAGAGAGAAGGTGTAAGCACCAAACTTGTCAGTACAAGTTTCCAGTCATCTCAGGAAATCGGTTGTGAGATTCTCTAACCTTTGATTTACATTATATACATATATGTAGTTAGGGTTAGTTGTGGATGAATGTATACATGCTAGGTTAGTTATGGATGAACTGTAAGCATGCTAGCTAGTTGTGGATGTATATGTTAGGCAGAGCTTGACTGTAGGGCATTGATATAAGCCCAAATTTACTGTATTATTTATTGAGTGTTTAGTGAGTGCTGAGCACCGAGAGTGGGTGCTCCCGTGTAGTGGGTGCTACACATTATACCAGCACGACAAGTGCCATCTCAGCTTTGGCTTGAGAAAATTGGGTGTGGGTGCTCCCGACTGTGGGTGCAATCAAAAGTAGTGTATTGAGTAGGTACGAAGCCTTTACAGGCACTACTCCGGGGATGTAGGTAAATTACCGAACCTCGTAAAAACCTTGTGTTGTGGGTGCTTGTTGTTTGTATTTTATATGGAAGTGCGTGGAATGTGGAATGAGTGTGCATACTTGGAAGTGTCTATGAGAGGCTGAGTGTGCATACGACTGTGTGCAAACAGGGACAGGTATATCAGGTTTTTCTTGGCCAGACATCAGACGGGTTTTTGGGGATCGAAATTGGACTTACTGATTCACCCCCCTCTCAGTGACTGCCGGGTTACAACAGGCCCTACTTATAGGATGCCTCACTCTAGACTGGTAACCTTGCCTTGACCATGTGGGCAATGTCTCATAAATAGCTTTTTTCCTATCCCTCTTTCTAGCCTCCTTCATTATCAGTATAGCGCTCGCCAAATTCGTTTCTCAATCAGGTATGCAATTCACCATGTTAACGCGGAGTCTTTCAATCGGGTGGCGGAAGGGAGCACCCTATGAAAATGTGAAAGGGAGTGCACTAATAGAGTGGATTCGAAGTGCGTAGCGTGAAAAGGAGTGCAAAGTCCATTTCGTGCTTCGCTTTTTGCTAAGTAGTTCTTTTACCAACAGTGCTCTCTGACTGATACTGAGGGACTGGACATCGATACCGCCTACGAGCGGCGGCCTGCGGCTTGTGGGTTGCTTGATAAGGGAAACAGAAGACATCCCTCAAAGCCCCCATAAGCTAGTTGGGTGATCCCTACGTTTTTAAATTACCATAAGCTCTTAGCTACTCTACTATAAGGCTAAGGGGTAAATAAAACTCAGAAAGCGCCCCGCTAACAGCCCTTGACTAGCTAGTAGCGCTTTTGGGGCCATAACTACAGGGTAAACCATAGAGAGGCAAACCAACACTTATCGCAGCTCAATGAGGTACCAATCCAGTCATACTACCACCCACAAACTTAGGGGAGGCACTCGAAGAGTCCACACCCTTTCTTCGTCATTCCGCATAATCAAATCAAGATGCGGTGTCTGCCTATTCATTACATCGGTGAGTGTACAGCGCTAGGCATCTCTCTTGTCTTGGGGCAAGGGCGAGACTTCGGGGCATGCCTGGCACCACCTCGATCAGCATGTCTTGAGCTTATGCTTTTGAAATACAAATATTGAGAATCCATTGAGTGGATATAGGTCAATTTGTCCTACAAGTTAAGAACTGATCCTTCCTAGCAAGAAAGTCAGCCAAGCTATTTCTTTCCCTAGAAATAAAAGAAGATCAAATCACTTTTGTCCTTCCGAGTCACTCCTCCTCCACCACTCTTCCCTGGATTTCCGCAGTTGGAGCCGTCTGTATCTCACTTTTTCTTTCCTCTCGGAGGTTTACACTATCTCAGAGAAACTACATGACTCCAAATAAGGCATATAGGATTAACATTCATTTTTTTATCCAGTCCTTTCATGTACATAAATTTGCATCTTTATTATATGGAATGTATGATAAGGGTGTGAATCAATTTGGTTTTGGTTCCATTTTATTCGATTTTTGTATTCCGTCTCATTTGATTTATACAGTCATGGTAATTTGATTCAAAATCAGTTTAAGAGAAAATAACATGTTGAAACAAATAAAAATGTTAAGGAAATTATAACCTCATGAAAATATAGTCCCACAATCTCAAATCTAGTATCTTTCATCTTTTTTAACACAACTCAAAAAAGAAGCATAAAGTAAGGACCCGTTTGGTATTGTTCCAAAAAAACGTTTCTATCATTTTTTCGTTCTATTGGAACGAAAAAAGGCAAAAAGCTGTTTGGCAATCATATGTTGTGTTTCAGTTTTTTTGAACCAAAAATTAGAAAAAAACGATTTGAAAGAGGAAAGACAGAACGACAAAAGCCCGTTCTGTCCGACAGTTTCGTTCCAAAGGTGTTAAAAAAGGAACTTTCGTTCCCGATTACCCTTGCCTCCTTACCTCTCCCTTTCACTTTGCGCACGCAGAGCTGGAGAAAGAAGAAACCGGAGAAGCAACTCGACCTAATCCTTGACACAACAGGTACGATTTCTTCTTTTTCTTTGTTCTTCACCTTCATTCTTCTTCTTCTTCTTCTTTCCTCTTCTCTATTTCGCACAAAACCTAAACATTTTTTGGGTTTTTTAAAAACCAGAAGGATCCTGCATCATTCTTCTCAAGGGAGAACTCCACTGCTCATCTCTGCTCGACTCTGCTCGTCGATCATGTCTTTTCAGATCTCATCTGTGAAGACCAGATCTTTGCAAGTTTTGAACATGATCTCTGCTCGTTTTCGCTCAAACAGGTACGCATCTCATGGAGCCGTTTGTGGGTTTTTGTTGATTGAGTTTTCTAATAGCGGATTGAACCCTAATCCTTGACACAGCAGGTACGATTTCTTCTTCTTCGTTTTGTTGATTGGGTTTTCTACCCGTTTATGGGTATTTGCCGATTAGGGATTAAGGCTCGAACTAACAACCTTAGAGAACTATGTTCAGAGAACCTTTGGGTTTTCTATCTTGTTCCTATTGAATTAATCTCTTTCTTCATTAAGAATCAACGACAGTAATTGGGGTGCTTGAAATCCATCCATAAGGCGAAAAAAAAAAAAACTTAAGTGATGAGAACAATTCTAATGCAAAAGTACACGGATTTAAAACTTTATGAAGAGTAGTCACTGGTGTTGTTCTTTGTTTGAGCTTCACGTTGGATGCTTTCCATCTCGGTGAAACAAGATTTTCATCATAGGTTTGGGCCTCTTCATTGATTAACAATCGTGCGAGTTTTCTCTTTTATTTCGATTATATAGAGGTATAAAATCATTTCCAGATTTGTGTCTTTCCCATCTTCTCTATTCTTCATCGCATTGCCTACTCACTTTCATGTTAATTGGTTTGGATAAAGGGTTTGACCTTTTACTGCCATTGGTTTCTCTCCCCTGTGGGTATTGCTGCATTATGATGATGAAGTTTGATTACAAAAAAAGTTCTTGAACTGTTCGATGAAATGCATGAGAGGAATTAATTTTGTAGGGTCATAATTTACGATTTGTCTAGAGCAGCAATACCTGTTTTGGTTGTTGCAATATTTCAATTCAACAAACAGAGAGGGAGAATATTTCCAATGAAGTCTGAACAGCAATACCTCAATTTTCTATTCTGAAATTTCCTCCTTTTTTCTCAAGTGCAACCAAATGCCTATAAGCAAACGCAACCAAAAAGCATATTGCCTTCATATTCAGAAGATGAACTTTGTTATTTCTTTTTTTAGTATCAGTCTTTTTTAACCCAGTATGCTAACTTTTTACGCTAACTCATACTGTCTAGTTGTTATGTCTGGAAGTAGTATCACTGCCGTTAAGTGGTCAGAACTTGAGACCACTGTTTTCATTGAGCCAATGAAAGAAGCTGTAAAAAATGGACACAAATACAGTAATTCATTTAACAAAACTGGATGGGAGGACATTACAAAGTAATTTCAGAAGGCTTTAAATCGTACAGTTGGGAGAGAACAATTACGCAACAAGATGAACAAGTTGAAACACGAGTACCAACAATTCAAGAGACTACTTGACACAATTGGATTTGGGTGGAACTCAATGACAAACTCAGTCACAGTTGATGATGAGTCTGTATGGGATAGGGCAATACAGGTACTATAGATCTCACTACCTAATTGAATTATTTCAAAATTAGATTGCAATGAGTAGTACTTTATACTAGTGATACAATGACTGCGTATGCAGGCAAATCCAGGTTGGTTGAAATACAAGAAGTGTGGACTAAACAACTGGCCAGATTTGAGCATGGTATTTAGGGATGCCTATGCTAGAGGAAACTTAGGGGGTGATAGTGCTCAAGATTTGGATTACAACGAAGCTGATAATAGTGTTGATATTGAGCAAGTCTTTGAATCTCCTAGTACCGTAGTGCATTTGGGCATGATTGACCCCTTCCATGAGAATACTCCTACTCCAACTCAGACCACCACAAAGTAAAATCTTGATAGGACACCCACGGGACGAAGAAAAAATAGCTTTAATAAGGGAGATAGCCACGTCAAGGACTTGTATGGGAAGTATTTATCCATTAAAATTGAGAAAGCATCCAGTACTTCTGTTATATCTTCTGTTCGTGGTGGGGAAGGTGCATTTCGTCCTCGAGATTTCAGTGTGAGTGCATGTGAGGCGGTATTATCCTCCATACCGAATATGTCAAAGGAGACGTACTTGAAGGCCACTAGTCGTATGTGTGTTGATCCTAGTTGGAGGGAGTTGTTTGTCTGTGCAGAGCCTGTTGATATATTATTACGAATGTCATATATTTGGATGCTATATTAACTTCTTTGATATTTAAATTACTGTTACAGATGACTTCTTCTATGCCTCCACTAATAATAGTAAATTGTGAAATTTACGGGAAGAGTTGTGGTAAATATACAACCAAGTCTGGTAAAAATATTGGAAGAGAATTTTTCAAGTGTCAAGATTCATGTAATTTTTTCATGTGGGTGGACCAACTACATCTATGTAGATGTGGTAAAGGTCAATGCAAAGTACGAACTACGACGAAATGTCCAAACAAGGGACAGTATTTTCTATGTTGCCCAAATTCAACTGGGGTAAGTTATTTCTATGATTGATCTATACCTATAGATAATTTTGGATTTTTTTTTAATTCGATGTTAAATTTCAACGACCCTAATCACATCTATTATTTGATATAGATTGATAACCGTGGATGTGGTATGTTTGTATGGTTGAAAGATGAAACACATATCTCTACCATACAACATACATTATGTTCAGAAAGCTCAACATCAACATCATCCACACCACAGTCTATTTCGAACGAGTACATGAAAGGATATCTAGAAGGGACACTTAAAGGATTAGATGACCAAACAAATAAGATGAAAGATATCCTCCATGCATTCAAGTCTTTAGACTTGGACAAAAAGTGAAAATTTGAGAAATTATATAATAATTAACTTGGACAAGGCATTGTTAGTTCTGTATTTTATTCATCCTTTTGAAACCATGTTTTTTTTAGTTGGTATGTAATACTTTATTGTCCCAAAGGATCGATATGCTTATAGTATTTTAATTTTATTTCTGTAATTATTGACTTAAAAGAAAAGAAAAGAGAAAAAAAAAAAAAAAAACGTTTCTGAAACAAGCATTACCAAATAGCAAAAATGTCGTTTTTTTGTTCTGAAACTGTTCTAGAAACAGATTCACCAAACAGCCTTAAATCGTTTAAAAACGATGTTTTGACACAGAAACTGAAATTTCCGTTTTTGACACGAAACGGAGTTTCTGGAACATAAACAATACCAAACCGGCTCTAAGTAATTTCACAAAACTCAATAAAAGCACATGATTGTGGGTTTAGTATAGTTTAGATTCGGTTCAATTCGGATTACACGCACTTTATTCGTATCGTTTAAAACTTTCAACTTTTACTCTAAAACCGAATTGAATGAATAAATGAAATTTCAACTTTAAAAAAAAAAAAAAAAATCAATCAACAACAGAAGCCACAAAGGAACAAACTACATGCTAAAGGCATCCATGAATCAAGGTGAGAATAATTACAACAGTTGGAATCCCATTTTTTTATGGTTTTTGAATGTGTCTAATCTTTGAGCCACTTTTCAAATTTCATTTTTTAGGCTTCAATTCTTTCTAAAAAAAAAAAAAGCCACATGAAAAGGAAAATTTTGCGGGCTAAATTTGAAAATGTCTAAATTAAAACATTTCTAATCATGTGGTGGATAGCCATAAAAAGTCCAAAGGAGAAAGGATAATTCAAGCATGTTTGGGTATGGCACGTACGATTTATAGCTCTTTTGAATATTTTTGCTAGTAGGTCGGGGGTAAAAATGTAATCAAAACTATATGAAGGTGATTATCTATGATGGAGCAGGCATAAGGGTGTCAACTTAGAAACGAAACTGACCGTTTAAAAATTGATTCAAATCAAACCAAAGTAAATTAGTTTGATTTTGGTTTCAAAGGCTGAAATCTTTTCTCAGCTCGGTTTGATAGTTTTATAATAAAAACCATTAAATCGAACCAAATTGTTTGTTTTCTGACCGAATAAGAAATCTGGTAAAATTATATTATGTTTACTACTTCAATCAATGTATATTATAATTTTTTTCCCCTTTTTAATGCTTTAAAAAAAAAAAATCCTGGTGGACTGACTTTTTTTTTTTTTTTTGTGTGTGTGAAAATATAAGAAGTTGGTTTAAATACCTTAAATATGACCTAAACTTAATATGAAATCGAATTAAAATGGAATCATGGACCCAAAAAAAAAAAATGAAACTAAACCAAAACCAAATGATCTAAAATGTGTTCTTACTTGATTTGGTTCGATTTTAGTTTCAATATTTTTATCTAGAACCAAACCATTTGACAACCTTAAGTGGGCATTGTTTAAACCTTTAAGGCATTCCAATAATACACATCTTAATTTTGGGTTATTTTGTGAAACAATCAAAGATTCATGGATAATTTGATAAACCAAAAACCATTTTTGAGTATTCTAGTAATTTTCTCATAAATGTAGAGAGAGAGTGAGAGAGCTTCACTGTTATTCTAGATAACTAGACGTGTTTCTTGTATGTTCCAGCAAAGTTAAAGTGGTCCAAGCAATCAATTCTCATCCTCTTGGTCTCGTACTTGTTACTAAAGAAGTGAATGGGTGTATTAGGTACAAGTTTTTATCAAAAAAAAGTGTAGTAGGTAGAAGTAATAAACCCTAAAAATGTTGCGGCAGATCTTAGTGATGAATTAATCTATCTAACTGAAACTATTTAAGATTTTCATGCTCCAAACTTCATAGAAGTACTCTCTCTCTCTCTCTCTCTCTCTCTCTCTCTCTCTCTCTCTATATATATATATATATATATATAGTTCGATATTACCTTATGGTTGGAAGTGCATCAGGCAGCTTAGGTTGGATTAATATTATTAAATCATACCAGGAAGGATATATTTATATAGTTACAACTAGAAACCATACACAAGGGGTTGTATCCAACCATCCTCATCAATAGAGAAGGCCTTGCTGACACACCTAAACTTATGTGGTTACCTGCTTTTTTTTAGAGATAGAGAGAGATCAACTTCAGAGGTTTTTTCAAGTGTGATTGATGTTACTGAATAAAACATCGATCATGTGCATGATCATGCGGTGGACAGATGACCACGACTATATTAAACAAATAATAATTAGGATAGAGACAATACATGAACACATTCTTAATAATATGTATCCTTTAATTATTTTTCAATTTTTGGTGTGACAAGAGTGGTGGTACGTGGAATACGTGTTAATACTTTCGTTAACCAACACAGGAGGAATGAAAGCAGAAACTAACTATTCTCCACCAAAAAAGAAAACAAAAGTTAACTAACAATCCATTGACAGTTAATTAGTTGGTAAGCAAACTAATCATACCTCATAAATACCGAATATGTTACTAAACTTAATTTATTTTGCATACTTTTTGAGTACACATGTGAAATAACGAGTTTTTCCTCTCATAAAAAAAATTATTGTGTTATATTGAAAAGTAAAAAAATAAAAAATCTAAGATTGTAACATCTTTTATTTTCACCAACTTTAGGCACAACAAGATTTCTCCTTCAATGAGACCTATGAAAATATTAATTACATGAGCTGAGAGTTTTTTTTTTTTTTTTTTCGGTTGTTGGGTGGTCGAATGGTTTTTGGATAGCCTACTTTGGAAGGCATTCCTTCTTGTATGGTCTATATATAAAGCTCATAACTTTACAGGCCAACACTTTGAGGTCATCAATTCAAATTGTAAGATGGGCCTGGGCTTGAGTAAATCCATTGCATATTGGGTTAGGGTAATCTAGGCTGCGTCGACTCACTGTCGACGGTCATAACTCTTAAGCCCCTGGCCAACACGTGGACCAATGAAACATTAGTAATAGCATTCCCATGGCACGAGGGGGGGGGAATCTACCCGTATGAAGGAAATTATCAATGCAAGATTATATATATTGGGAGAGGGTTTTGAAAAGCAGTATGATCCTTACACCAACACGTGAATCAATGGGAGTACCGGTAGAAACATCAAAATCAACAAGATTTGCACTTTTCATGAGGATTGGAGCAATCATAGCGACACCCCCAAAAAATTGTGTCTAGGCGTGAGGGACAAGTTGTCTTTTAGACTTTTTTTCCTCTTATATTAATAGAGTTAATATAAAGGGCATTAGTGAAAATTAGAAGACTGAAGCAAAGGTCAGCTATGTAGTGTCAAAGCTACCAATTTAGATTAGCTTAGTGGAACAGCAGGTCGACCATGTGGTGGTTTACTTAGCATCAAAATATGATGCAAAAGTGCCATTTCTATTATTTCCTCCACTCTACTCTCTAGTCTCTCCTGTCTCAACCTTATTCTTCTTATGTATAATATAGGAGAAGGTTCTCCGAGCCATCAAAGGAGGGTAAGCTAACATTCTCTTTCTCTATCTTTCCTCCTCACATGAAATGATCTTGTTGTCCTTTTTATGTACAAAATTGTTTCATTATGCAACTTGCTCTGAGAACCCTATTCCATTTAATAATAAGGAAAGAGGCTTTTGGTTGGCAACTCAAAAGGAAAAAAAAAATACATAATGACTATTGGATACAAATAGGGACTTATGATAACATCATTCAATAGAGGGAATGTTAATGCCCTCCTACGGTGAATGGCTCTAAACTACAATGTCCTATCTTGGGATGGCATACAAAAAAAACCATTCTCCTAATAATAGAATAAGGGAAGAGATTCTCTAGTGGCCGTCAGAGCAAAAGAAGGCGAGTAATGTAATAACAGTACAATGAGAGGGGAAGGGTATTTCAAGAACTTCATCTAATAGAGGGAGTTTTAATGCAACTTTCCGGTGGTTGAATCCCAAGTCTCCAGATCACCATGTCCCATCCCTAGTCGACAAACCAGAAAAACTTTTGCCATAAATTAATTTAGGATGGAAGCACCCTGCATATTTGGTAGAGGAGGGTACAACAAACATGCTGGCCAATGGAAATGCACACGAGAGTATCTTCAGCACACATAGGAGAGTGGCAACATGATCTTTTAACACCCGCACCAATCTGGGTGTTTCCTATAGCAAACTGGCAGGATTATTTTTTCACTTAATTTATTCCATGTTTACCTATCAAAAAACGAAACACTATTTTTTCTCTTTTGAATTGTCATAAAACCTGAAATATACGAGATCAAGCTCCATAAACTGATGGACTTCGTAATCTTGAATTCTTTGCTGTACATTGTGTTATGCTTCGATGCCTGTGGCACTTCATGATAGAAGTATCTAATTACTAAGGATTAAGAATTTGGGAAATATCAAAGATATATGGCTGCAGATTGGTATCCTTTTGCATTTGCATCTGCTGCAGAGAAGGATCCAGTGTTCAAAGAAGCCATGGAGGAGAGATTATGAGCTTATTCAAGAACTGTTGCACATTTTCCAATTGCTGTGAAAGAGGTAAATTGCAAGATATACAGTAGCTTCACGAGCTCAAACTATCTATTTAGTTTTTCTAATTGTTTCATCCTAATGTTCATAGTTCAAATGGAGGAATGGATGGTTCTATTCGTTCACCCAGAAGGCTCTTGCTGAAGTGAAACCAGACCCATGTACATTACATACAGCATCGCTCAAGGAACTGAAAATTGTCAACTGGTATTGTCATGTGGTTTTCCGAGTCTACTTCAACTGCCTTGAACTATGGCTGAGAAGAGTAGTTGATTGATATCCTCTGCATTAGAGTCTTGCTTCACATCACCTGTGGCCATCAACATGCAGAGTTACTCAAATTTGTAATAGAGCACTCAAGAAGCAATATAAAAATTAGCACAACTCCTATTTTTTTTTGTAAGAAATAGAATGTGGGTAATATGTATAAGTCTTTGACAAATACGGATTTTAATACAATTAATAATGATGTTCACGTAGAAATACAGAAATGATGATAGAAGTCCTCCAAATTGTGTAGAATTGAGTCATATTGGTCTTTAAGGTATTTGAACACATGTATTTGTGAGCAGCCGGGTTGACCATACGTCCTCACCTCCAAGATAAAACAATTCACCAACCACTTAATGTGCACTTCCAATAAGTGATTACAATAGGGAAATACGAAGGTAATACTCAATATTTGTACCATTAAAGAAAGTAGAAAACATTGCATGTCAAGGCAAAACAGGGACTGTAAAGTATCCAAAACACTAAGTAACAATACTTGCAGGGAGTAAATTACACCACAGTAAGGTTTCCAAAAATGTAACAGAGTAATATCGTTTCCACTTCTATCTTTATAGAAGTGGAGGTGTCGTACACGTACATGGGTGTCTATATACGTGGACGTGCATGTGTGTATGTTTTACACATGCAGGCACATGTTCTTATACCAATAGGTGTGCATGAACAATTGTACAGGTACGTATGTTCCGTATATGGGTCTTTTTATGTATTGTAGTAACACATGTTCTTTTAAAGAAGTGACCATTCGAATGGTGTAGCTAAAATCTCATAACTCGTTCATGTAAAAAGATACAACTCTTGATACACACCATACCCGTACCCTGACCCTGACCCTGACTTCAACCTCGGCCTCGACGCACGCGATTCAGAAGCACTCCAAGAGAACCCCATACACACATAAAAAGGGATAGTTTCTCTCCAAAGGGATTGCACCCTTAGAAAACAATCCTACCTATATGTTCATTCATTTCTTCCAAAACCAATGTGGGACTAAACTTCAAAGAGTTACTCTAATTTCTTTGCAAATTATCCTTAATTGTGTACCAACCCATTTCAAAAACCAAAAAAGGGGGGAAAGGTTTTAGATTTCTTGAAACTTTAAAAGTTATCCTGAAGTAATTTTATATATAACAATATAAAATCCAACAATTCTCCCACAAGTTTCAAAATGTCAATAAAACAAACATAAAACTGAGTATATTAAACATAGTAGGATACGTCGTTACAGGTGTCTTCAAGACTTGAATCTACACTACGTCTAATGAATTACCTTACAGATCTTGAACTTTTCTTCTTCGTCGTAGCTGACTAGCTCACCATCCATATCCTACCAGTCGGCGTTCGACATTTCTCTTTTCATGACAAAATTTAGACATTATTTTTAAGCCATGTCCCCTATCTTGGTCTCATAGATGTTTAGAGAATTCATCTTTAAAATTCTCATCGGTAGGCAGCCACACCTCCTACATCCACTTAGGTTAGCGCATAGTATGCACCATAGTTAACACAACCAACATTTCATGAAATTCCGCTTAACTAAAAGTCTATAATTCATCATCTTTTCTTTGTGGTGGTACTACTTTCCCATAACCTAGGATGAGCACTTAATTAGTGTACTAGATAAGTCATTTAATGACCTCGTTTGTACCCCTTGAACCTAATTCAAGAATTTACCTCTTCACATGGGTTGGGTGTCCACCATATGACCTATAACATAGGCCTTAAGCTCATTCCTTTAGATGAATCATGAATAACATTTGGAGGCATTGGTTTTGTGAACATAACTAATAAGTTGTTTTCTGATTTCACAAAATCTATAGCTATTATCTCTTCATTTATATATTTCTTTACATAGACAAATATGTCTCATTTTTCCATTGTATACTCTGCTGTTAACTTTAGCTATTGCTGTCTAGCTATCACAATTTTGTGATATTGAAGGCACCGGTATAGGCCATAATGGAAGATCTACTATTAACTTGTAAGCCATTTAGCTTTAGTTCCAGCTTTTTCTAAAGCGATGAATTCCACCTCCAAGGTAGATCTTGTACCATATGACTGTTTTACCGATTTCCATGAAACCGCTACACCTCTTAATGTAAACACGTATCTACTAATTGCTAAGTATTTATTTATGTCTAATAGGATTCAACTTTAGTGAAGTCCACAGTTTATTGTACCCTTTAAATATCTCATTAATGTCAAGGGCATGCCAATGCTTTTTGCTTGGATTGTAAGTTTGTTGATTCAACTTTCCAACTACTAATACGATATCAGGCCTAGTACAATTCATCAAATATGAAACAGAGCCTTTTAACTTACAGGTTCACTCAAATACTTTTGTAAATAGCACCCCATCTCTAAAGGTGTCTTGATAATAGGTGAGTCAAAATAACTATACTTTTTAAGCATGTTCTCCACATAATGTGCCTGATACAAAATTATCTTTCTTTTCTGATGATCTTGATTCCGAAAATCACATCAACCTCACCCATATCTTTTGTATCAAAGCTGGGCATCAGTAAATTTTAAGTTTGATTTACTATGTCCAAACTTGTACCCATTATCAGCATATCATTCACATAAAGTAAGATAAAAACACATTTACCTTGACATTTCACCATCATTCACAACAAATCCACTTGATATTAGCAAAATATCAAGTTTTGCATACCATTGCTTTGGCGCTTGCTTCAGTCCATATAGAGACTTTACAAGTTTACATCTTTATTTTCTTTTCCAGGTATTATATAACCATCTAATTGCTTAATATATGTTTCTTTTTCCAAGTCTCCATTTAAGAATGTTGTTTTCACATACATTTGGTGGATCACCAAATTATAAATAGAAGCCACAACAATCATAACCCTCGTAGTAGTGACTCTAGCTACTGGAGCAAAATTGTCAAAATAATCAATGTTTTTCTTTTGTCTAAAGCTCTTAACTACAAGTCTAGCCTTAAAATTATCCTGTGATCCATCCGGTTTTAATTTCTTTCGAAATACCCACTTACGCATAACATTTTAGATCTTAGAGGCAAGCAAACAAATTCCCAAATATAATTGGACAAAATGGAATCTATTTCACTTTTTATAGTTTCCTTTCAGAATACAACATCTTGAGATGTTGATGCCTCTTTATATGTAAAAGGATCATTATCTACAAAATAAACAAGACAATCATCTTCTGAATAAGTAGACTTCTTTTGTCTCTTTCTCCTCCTTACTTGATTTGCTCCATTTTCACCGAGTGTAGAATAAGATTCTTTTGACATATTTTTCTCCTAAGCTTAAATCACCATTATGTTCCATATTTTCTAATAAGTTTGACTTAAAAGGAAAAATATTTTCAAAAAATTCGATATCCCTAGATTCCACTATATTGTTTTTTTCACATACTTCATCTATGTTCCCATGCAGGCCTTTTTTACTTCAAGAACCGGATCCTCACTTTGTTGTGGCTTTGGTTCTATCAAAGTAAATGCCACCCAATTTGAGACAAAGCAAAAAGTATCATCTGTTTCCACCGTTTGAAATTCTGACCATTAAATTGGTCAATCTTATCAAACTCAAAAACAATCTTTATTCTCTCCATAACAAGCTGAAGTGTTTCAACTATATGTTATCGTTGGTGGGAGCAAAAAAATCAGTAGGCATAATAGGATCAACATTGGTAGGAAAAGTTGGTGCGCCATCATTGCATCATTTGCTTTGGTTCTGTCTAGTACTATTAATTAAGTGTTCATATTGGGTAGATGGGAAAGTAGTACCACCACAATGAAAAGATGATTAGTTATAAACTCTTAATTAAACAAAATCTCATGATATGTGGGTGTGTTACTATGGTGCACACTATGTGCTAACCTAAGTGGATTTAGGAGGTGTGACCGCCTACCGATGAGAATTTTAAAATTGAATTCTCTAAACATCCATGAGATCAAGATAGGGGACAAGGCCTAGAAAAATGTCCAAATTCTGTCATGAAAAGGAAAATTCAAACGTCGATCGGTAGGATATAGATGGTGTGCTAGCCAGCTATAACGAAGAAGAAAGGTTCAAGAAGTCTGACTTCACCTGTACTCTATAGGCGTAGTTCATCAGACCTAGTGTAGGTTCAAGTCCTAAAGACACCTGCAACGATGTGTCCCACATATTTAGGGCCCATTTGATAATGTTTCTGCCGTTTCTGTTTCAAGAAATAGAAGAAAAGGAAAAGGTGTTTGATAATTGATTTGAGCAAAACTCTTGTTCAACGTTTTGGCGTTTCTCTGTTCCAACATGCACACCATTCTCTCTCTCTGGGCACACCTCCCTTCCTTTCTCGAAACCCTAAGCAGCTAAGCTAACAAGCTCAGCATACTGGTTTGGAAACATCTCTTGAGAACCCTAAATACTAATTGATAGAGATAGGATCTACAGGCATTTTATGCATTTGTCATCCAGTGAAGCAGCTTTAGCTAGTGGGGGTTTAAATGGTGAGCTCCGACCCAACAAGACGATCAAGGCCGAGACCATGGCCGCGGCACTTGAGGCCACTGCAATGCCGCCGTCGTCGTGGGCCAAGAGGAATGGATTCAAAGCGAGGTTCTCTGGTGAGACAAATACGAGTGATTCTGGTCAGATTATTCTAGTTCAAAAACCTAAGGAGGGCAAGGAGGCTATAAGTGGATCTTGAATCCAGTCGAGCTCGGGCGCCTCCAGCTGCGAATGGTGAGCATGAGTGAAAAAATGCCAGTGTCAACTAATAGAGATCAATCGGTTAAGAAGATGAGGGAGACGGAGGGAATTGCAAGGAGCGTCGCAGCGCCCAATACCAACAACCAGGCTCGGTCTGAACCTCTGCCTCTACCTCCAAAACCCAGCAGAGAAGAAGAGGTCGTTGGTGTCTCGCCTCAATCCATTGACGACAAAGGGTTTGAGGGACATCTCTCATACGACGAAGGTTGTGGGATTTCACATTTTTGGGCCCCAAAGTTGTTCCCAGAAACGGCGAAACAAGTCATACTTGTTTCGTCATGTCCGTTTCTAGGAACAGAAATCACCATAAATTTTGATTTCTATTTATGAAAACAGGAGTAACAGAAAGAGTTTGTCAAACGCATTTTGTTCCGTTTCTGTCGTTTCTCGACACAGAAACGGTAGAAACACGTTTCTTGAAACGTTATCAAACGGGCCCTTAATATACTTAGTATTATGTTTGTTTTATCAATATTTTGAAACTTGTCGGAGAAATGTTAGATTTTATTTTATTATATATTATTTTAAAATTTCAAGAAGTCAAACTTTTTCCCCCTTTTTGGTTTTTGAAATAAGCGAGTACACAAGTAAAGAATAACTTGCAAAAAAGCTAAATTAACTCTTTGAAGTTTAGTTCCACATTGGTTTTGAAGGAAAAGAATGAAGGACATATAAGTATGATTGTTTCCTAAGGGTGCAAGTCCTTTGGAGAAAAATTCTCCCTTCTTATGTGTGGTTGGGGGTCTCCTAGGGTGTTTTTCAATCACGCACGCCAAGCCGAGCCGAGCCGAGCCGAACCGAGCCGAGTTGGGCCGAGGCCGAGGTCAGGATCGAGGGATGTGTATGGGTTTGTATCAAGAGTCGTATCTTTTTATACAAATGAGTTTTGGAGTTTTGACTTCAACATTTGAATTTGAATTTTGAATTTCAAATTCAAATGGTCATACCTTTAAGAAACACGTGTCACTACAATATATGAAAAGACTCATACATGTACCGTATGTACCTATACAATTGTTCTTGCATACCTATTGGTATAAGAACATATGCATATATGTATACAACATACAAACATATACATATATGTATACAGACACTCATGTACATATACAGAAACCTCCACTTCTATAAAGATAGAAGTGAAAACGAGATTACTCTCTGTTACGTTTTTTGAAACCGTACTGTGGTGTAATTTGCTCTTTGCAACCAAAGTTACTTAGTGTTCTGGATACTTAACAATCCTTGTTTTGCCTTAACATATAATGTTTTTTACTTTTTTTATATGTTACAAATATTGAGTATTACCTTCGTATTTCCCTATTGTAATCACTTATGGAAGTGCACCTTAAGTGGATGGTGAATTGTTTTATCTTAAGAGGGGAGGACGTACGGTCAACCCAGTCGCATACAAATACAGGGCGTTCAAATACCTTAAGGAGAGTATACCAATATGAATCAACTCCAAATCGTACTTGTTCTTCATTATTCAATAATATAAAATCCGTATTTGTCAAAGTCTTATACCAATTGCCCACATTCTCTTTCTTACATATTTTGTTCTCTTCAAATTAGTTGCTTTCTATAGTTTTTTTTAAGTATCACATGTGATAAGGTTCAATATCTGGCTCCTTTCGAAATACTGCTAATTTCACCATCAGGACAGTTTTCAACCACATCCAGTTTCAAGATCGATAGAAGACATTCATCACTAGACTATACAAGTTTATCTGAGAAAGCAGAATAATGAAATATATGATAGGTCCCAACTATTTAACAGTACCAATCCATTCAATTACTTGATTAATTCATTGATGAGGGTCCTTCAAATGTGCGAAGTTTACAACTAGAACATCTATAGATTATATTAGTTTACCAAAAACAGATCTACATACAGTGTTAAACGGCAGGAAACAGAGATCTGAACCTATAATCCCTATTTAATCGTGTGAACAGCATGAAAGTTGCGTTCCTTAGCAATGTCTGTTCACAGAAAATGTGAGGATCCACATCAATTGTGGACCAACTAGGCATTCATTCCCAGGGTCAACAAATCAGCTGAATCCTCAACAGCTAAAAGCTTATGATAAGAAGTTTCACAATGGGTTGCAGGAAAATAAAAGAATAGATTGGAGAATCCAGTGAATACTTTTACCTGCTTTTGACCTGAGCTGGGAAGTCCACTCATCAATGATCTGAAGACAATGAACAATATAGGAAAAGGCTCAGTGAAAAGTTACCTCTTCATCAAAAGAACAATGAACAACAGATCACAGTATTAGCATAAACTGATCAATGACAATCCAGGACCTTCTGGTGGACATTAAAATGCCACCATTATAAGATGTAATATTATAATAGACTAAGAATGTCAAACTCCTGAACATGTATCTGCTTTATAGATAGAACTTAAGAGCATTGGATAATGTACCAAGGTACTGTAAAGGATAATACCGGCAAACTCTTCTGTCTCGGTATTTGTTATTATTCTTTATTATGGTACCTTGCTTCGAATTCAATGTTGGTTGCTTGCTGGCAAATGGTGCAAATTCTCTTCACACCATTTGGAAAATTGCAACCCATTAAATTTTCTTTATATCAATTATGACAAATCCATCATTATGAAATGTAAGGGTGTCTTGTTAATTCAGAAAACAAGAAAGCTGGAGGTAAAAACAATTGTCAGGAAGAAGCACTTCATAATTCACATAAGGTTTTGTCGCTCTGATAATTCACAAAAATAGTTGAATCAGCAGTAATATACAAATTTCATCTATTCCTCAAGAGAAGCAATTCAGCAGTATCTACTTTGGAGAGCAAAATATTTTTCTTCTTTTTCTTTTTCCTTGTTTACTTCCTAAAGAGGCTTCTCATTTGTATTGCAGGAATCAAGCACATTTATTTGTGGGCACAATAACAAAACACTCTCTTATGACCAAGCGTACAACAAGATGAAGGAAAATTGATGTTTAGTATAGTCTAAAATCTAGAGCAAATAAATATTTGACTATAAGAAATCATAATCAATAAATAGACTCAAATGGTAGCAAAATATTAGGAAAAATAAGGATCAGAATCTGCTATTATAATGAAGCAAATCAACCTGATTGAAGTTAGAGAAAGCTGTATCATCAGAATCGCTCGTGATGGGAATGCCAGAGGAAGCTTGCATCCGTTGTAGTAAACTCCTGTTCCCAACTAGAACTGTCTTAGCCTTGTCAATCAAATCCTGCAACCAAACAACACCTTTCTATATTTCTTTAAATTAAATAAAAATGTTGATTTACTGGAACCAAACAGTTACCTTCTTCCCAATGTTTTCTGCTCTGACCAATAACATCCATGGGAAAAACAGGCCTAAAAAATAACCCTATTTGGTCACTGATAAGTAGGATTTATTTCTATGAGATAAATAAAAGAGGAAGATTTAGTGCAAAACAGCATATTGTTGTGCACGGAAAATGCTCATGGAAAGGCCTAATAGAAATCAAATGAAGCCCAAACTCCATATTTTTAAGATTGGAAGAAAATTGGTCACTAAAGGTGCTCCTAAACTCAGAAATTTCACATGGAAAGGCTGCATTGGAGCTCTTAATGTTAGAGAAAGACTGTTTGAGAAGAGGATAGTGGCTATAACCCTTCGTGTGCTGTGTGCGAAGATTTTCAGGAAACAGTAATGAATGCAATCTTTCAATCCCCCAATCAAGAAACACTGCATATTGAACAAATAAGATACTACAAGCTGTTTTTGAGAGTGGTTTGAATAAATGACTTCTTTTCAGTATACAGATTGGACAAAAGGATGCAGTTGGCATCTTATTGCATCTTTGTTTGTTGGAATCTATGAAGGTGAGAAATAGCTATGTGCATTGCAGAATCACGCCTGATATTTTTATAATAAAATATATCATGCATGCTTCCTCTCCTGAATTTGTTCAGGCTATTAAAGAAAAAAGTACTAACTCAAGGATGGTTAAAGAAGCTGAAATTGGAAGAACCGTAGAGTAAGTTCATTTACCAACAATGCCTCCAGCTATAGAGTCATCAAAGTAAGAGGGAGATCAGAGTTCTTTTCTTTTCTTTTTTTTTTTAATGCAAATTTGAGAACTTAATGGCGGACAAGGCTTTCACACGCTTACTGATTCACGGGCAGGGTATGTTGTTAAGTAAAAGCATAGCTCTTTGGCATGTAATGGATTTTATTGGACTCCAACAACTAGTTAAAATTTTGAATTCTCAAGGAGAAGACCCCTGACTCGAGGTCTGCTACAATTTTATCAGATATTCCCGAACTGATGTGAGACTTTGGTCAGATTGGTCAGATTTCCTCCGTCTGTAGCAGGGGATCATATCTAAAAGATGCACATATATCCTGAGTGACCCATAGTTAGCAAAAACCAGAACGGACAAACAAAAAAAATGGAAATGGACGGTACAGGTTTTAACAGTGAAAATTTCCAAACAATACGGTTAAAATGGCGATTTTGCTAACAGTGACTTCCTGACAGTGGGTGCTATTTCTTTCTCTCTTTAAAATTTTGCCTGATTTTAAGCCAAATAGATTACTTTTTTTTTTTTTTTTTTTTTAATCAGTTACCTGCTTCGCAATAAGAAGCTCACGGCAGTGCTCTTTCAAGGACGAGAGATCTTCCTGTATCTTCTTTATCCGATAAACAAGCTTCATCGGATTCGCCTGCAACATTAACGTGAAGACAAGTAAAACATCTGAGATCATAAAATTAAAGAAGAAATGAAGAAAAGCACAGCATTTACTCTGGAAATCACATGAAAGGGAATACGAGTCCCTAGCAGAGGAGAAAAAAAAAAATTAGATCTAGAAGAGAGGGAATGAAGGTAAAACGTTTTCAGGGTAGATTTGCTGGAACTCCTTCTCGAGCCGGTGATGAACAACGCTTAGGTCATGGTTGGCTTTGGCAAACAAGTTTGCCAAATCTTCCACCGCTTCATGATGACGATGAAGATGCGGATTCTGGTGCCCCATGTCTCTGCAGTGCTCTGAAATCTCGCTCCTCTCTTCTTCGTTTTGAAAAAATAGAGAAGCGGGAAGCTGCGGTTGATGCTTTCTAAATTTATCTTCTCGTGAGAATTTAAAGGATTTCCTCTGTGGTCCACCCAAACCATCAATGGACGGTTGAGATGGATTAGCTCGTTGGGCACACGTGGCTGTGTTTGTTTGGATAGAAAAGAAAAGAAAAGAAAAAATAAATGAACATTTATTTTTTAGGGATCAATGGATAAAACCAGAGCAAATCCTTCGTCATTCAATTTCAGAATATGAATGACAGATAAGCTGTTTTTGAGCAGATGAGGATCTTTAATCTTTGCATGGAAGATCAAAGACCAAATTCAAAACCAGAAAGAAAAAATGAATATAGAAGATAGAGTATTATATGATGATGATCTCAGTACCTGAATAAGAAGAGCACCTTTTTCTGAATCTTCTGTTTCAGCTCGAAATCTGCAATCCATAATTTAAATTAGAGGGAGACAGAAAAGAAACAAAATCCAAAAATTAGCTTTAACTCGATGAAAACCCTTCTTTTTCTAGAATTTTCGGAGGATTTTGTGGAAGTTAGATTTTAATCAGAAATCAAGGGGTGGAAAGGAAGAAATCCAACTCTCTCACTCTCTCTCTCTCTCTACACTTGCTCTATGAGTTTTTATTCTTCTCCGGCGTTGGTGAGCTGTCTTGAAGCGGAAAATGAGAATCGATGGCAGAAGCAACAACGAAGTGATCTTGGTTCAGACTTTTCTTCTTTTGCTTCAAATCATTGTAAAACCTAGACGGAGACCTCCCCATCGGCGACCAATAAACCCCACCAGCACGGTACATGTCAATGTCGCCTCTAATCTCAATCTCTTCTCTTCGACTCCGACCACCGTGTATACTTGGGGAAAAATAAGCCTAGAAGGAGGCGTGGCCGCTACATCCATACACAAAAATGCAAGAATGACCGCCCCACTGATTGAAAAATGGAAATCCCAGCATTATTGATGCTTTTATATGTGTCTCTATTGGTCCCTACAGTGATGTAAGGATCACGCTGTCTTTTAGGAACCTCTCCCTAATCAATATATGTTCTATGGGACAAAGATTTCTCTCACCTAGTGGCTCCTATGCCACAAACTCATGGGCATGAAATGACCATTGTGTCTCCCCTGTGATGCACGCCCCTTGTGCTGCTCCCAGATAGAAAACACTTACCCATGTTTTATTTTTTTTTTCAATGACCTGATTGATCCATAATTAGTATACCAGCAATCCTTCGTAAATGGTGATCAACCTCATTCGAAACGACATTGGCCGTTTAAAAGCATTTTTCTATGATTTCCTAGTGGAACCCATATTTCTAAGAACTGATTTTCGACATATCACCGGAAGTTTTGAGCCCATCATACTCACACCCTCGTTTCTGACCCTATTCTTGTTCACTTTCAAAATAGGAGATATCTTGTTCCATCCACCTTTCCTCTATAACTCTTCGTAAGGGTGGTGTTTTAGAAGAATAATAAATAAGTGGATGAGGGGAAGTCCATGTTTGTAAAGGAATAAGACGAGTGAGTTACATAAGGGAAAAATACATTCTTCCTCTATTTTACATGTATGGTGCAAGAGCGTTTGCGGAAGATACCACATCTTGTCCCATCCTTCCGCTCTTTAGATTACAAGGGGGTGGATAAACCAAGATGTTGGCTAACCTACTTATACCTTCCTCATACCATCTATTTGTTCTCTTTAACAGTTGGTTTTGAGATACGAAGTGGAATTAGGCATGCTCATCTATCTTTATCTAAGGGAGTTGCCCCTTAAATAAGGGCATATGACCCATTATCGTTTACTCCTCATGAGAGGTGAAAGAAACGTAGATTCAATATTAGATAAGGTATATTATCCCCAACATTTGGGTAAGTGTCAATTTTACATGATGGAAAGGTTTTTAAGCACCCAACAATCGTCTAGCTGAAAGGCCGATCTCTTATCTATTGTAGAACATGTCGTGTTATATATTCATCCTATTAAACTATCGTGGTTATGAAAATGCATCGAGTCCAACATAATTCAGGTAATATCTAGGTTACAAAATCATGCAATTGGCTTATGCCAATTGGAGGTCTATATAGTTATAAAACATAATGTAAATACAAAGATAATATAAACATGATATGAGCAGGGGATATAATATATTTACATAATTGGGGTTTGAACCAAGGAATAAGGTGCATGGCTACCTACATCTTCTCAATAATGACCAAATCTAGTGTAGTTCCACATGCAGGGTGATGACATGCGAATGGGGTGGGGAATATGGTAGGCAATAGTACATATATACCTAAAATCTGGAAATTCATTTTGAAAACGATTATGACATTGTTTTAAAATTATCAAGAATAATCCAGGAAAGTTCTAACAACTCTTCGCGATTGTTAGCTTTCGTCAGTGTTGTCGCATAACTAAGGTAATTATGAAATGATTTTGATAGTACTCCAGCATCGCCAAAGACAGGTTTAATGTGGTTTAACAAAATTTTCACATTATCAATAATAATATGAGAAAGTTTTGACCACTATATAAGAGTGTCAACTTTCGAAAACACCGTTGTTTATTTTGTGATAATCACGAAATGATTTTGAAATTGCTTCAACATTAGGAGAGGCGAGTGTAATATTAGCAGTGGTCTAAGATGATTATAGTTGTGTCATCATACTCTCTGGAGTAAATCACTAAAACTAGCATTATAGAGGTGTTATATCATATGATGTAAAAATAAATCATAAATTTGGATGGAGACACAATTAGGTTTGTGCCCCAAAGCAGGTGTGGCCTTGCAAATTTAGGGGTTAATAAAATGATTGCTAAAGAGTGTCTGATCCACCCCAAATTTTAGGACATGCATTAATAGCATAAAATTATACTCTTTGAAAAGTCTCATCCCAATATTACCATTTTTTGCTACTAGTCTCTCTAAGGGTAAAATGATAATTATCCGTAATGCAAAACCCTAGGGGCTGTTTTGGGCTCAAATCACCACCAGTAAAAAGGGTTAGAGTGGGGCGACAAAATTAGTGTCCACAATTAGGGACGTAATACAGTAGGAGTGGGTGGTAAACAAAATAAACATCGAGGGCAAAAAAGTCAAAAAACATTATATTAATGAGGGAGGTGGTAGTTTTGAAATACGCCTATTTCTTTGGGTATTACCGTATTACAATAGTCAAAGATTTAGTAGAAAGTTTGGTAAAATCAAACCTAATTTAATCTGCTGATGATGGTAGATCAATGGATCATGGACCATCTATGATGTCTTCGTTGGATTGAACGGCCTAGATCCGCTTCCCGAACACTTACCATTGTCGGGAGTACCATCATCGGTACAATACATTTATAGCTTCCAACCTCCCTGGCGGAGCATTCGATCTGGAGAGCTACCCTCTCCTCGAATATATCGACCAGTCTCTTCAAAAATTTCGTTCTTGGCTCTGCTCATAATCATGTTCTGTTCGCTTTGCTTCACAACCAGTCTTTGCTTCTCCCCATAGCCTCAGAACAATCACACATTTTTAGTTTACATTGTGAGGTAGTTCTTATATTCATCAGTCGATACGATCTTTGATTGGTTCTTTCTTCTTTCTGGTCTATACTGGGTCTTCTTTATCTTCTGGAAACTAAATTGGGTTTCTTTCTTGATCTCTAATTCAGGATTTCTTTACTTCGAGTATGGATTCTATGATTTTTTGCAAATCCATCCACTCGCCACCTGTAAGTTAAACATTTTTTTTTTTTTTGTTGGGTATCTATTTTTTATGATTGGGAATAATTTGGATTATGACTGAAGTCGGGAAATGGTTGTATGTTACTTTTAATTTGGTTTTCTAGTGAAATTATTCTTTTGTTTGCATTGGATCTCGGTGTAACTTCTAAGGAAAATTTATCAGAGCTACGTAATGGGTTAGTCAGAGCTGATACAGATTATGAGAAAAACTTAAGAATTGGATCTTTGTGAGAATTTGGATAAGAAGTGATTTGGTTATTTGCTCGAAAGTATTCTGCTTATGTTTGCGTATATTTATTGTAAGACTTGTTAGCCGGTTCAGATGTCTGCTAGAAGATCAAATGTTTGATTCTCTGGAGGATCTTGATAGTGGAATTCTGCTCGTTTGATTATTTGAAAGTTGGTTGCCTTTTTTCACTTGGGATCATAATCTGCATTTTTTGAGCTTGTCCTGATTAGGAGGTCAACAAGAATGTCGATACTGTTAGATTTGGTGAGGACTTTGACATTCTGCAGTTTATTCCTTTGAAAACTTCCATCCAGGGGCTTTTCTTTTTTTCCTTTGATTATTTGCAGCTTCTTTTTTTCTTATAATTTATAGTCTTATTTTGAAATGATTTTCAGCTTTTCTGCCGTCCCCTTTTCCCTCTTCCTATGCAAATTTATGTATCATTTGTCATCTTTAGAAATGGAACTCTTTTCCATAATTTTTTTTTCTTCAGTTCCTTTCAGAAAATAAATAAAAGAAACTACACAGCATCTCCCAAGAATGGGTTTGAATATTTTGAGGATTTCTATCTTTCTTCTTCCCCCTATTTTGGTGCTGGTCACATCATACTGCCGTGATAAGATCTATTTATGTTTTTTTCTTTCAGAAGGAAATTATGTTAAATGAAATAACAATCAATTAAAAACTTTTCTTGTGTTGGTCCTCTAATATTACTTGGGATCAGTCAACCAATGGAGAAGGAAAAAAATAAAATAAGTACAGCAGGCTCATTGTGGCAGTTCTGGATCTTGACTGACAGCTAGAGGATTGAGCCTAACTGAATGGCAGGTAATCTCATATAGATGGTCTATGGTCAAGGACCTGTCTTCACTTGAGAAACCTGTTTAAATGCCATGAAATATGCATTTTTACGATCAGTTAAAAAGGTTTTTGTAACAGTTTCAGATCTAAAACAACTAACAATAGTGATGCATAAAACAAAGAGAGAATAGAGAAGAAGAGAACCAAGAGAGAAAAAGAAGAATAGAAGGGAGCAAAGAGAAGCGCTACCGATTGGAGAGAATATTGTTAACCTCCAATCGGTAGTAGTACGCGTTTATAATAAAGATACAACGTAATTACAATACTGCCCTTACTACTTAATGTATCCACTCATATGACCTAATAATAAGCAAATGTATTATAATTATACCTTGTGGTACAACACCTTAATTCTTAACACTTTCCCTCAAGCGGGAGCACAAATATCACTCATCCAAACTTGGAATACCTTTGAAGACACATTAAACAAGGACTTAGTAAACAGTTCAAGCTTTTGAGCAGAGATAATAAATGGAGTGGAGATCAAATTTTCTATTCTTTCATGAAAAATTGATTAATGGCAAGATAGGTGGTAGCCTAATTATTACAGCACATGTCAATAGGTTTATTAGTAAAAAAAACTAGGCTCTTGAAGAAAAGACTTCAACCACATCAATTCAACTGCAGTATGAGCGATGACTCTATAGTCAGTTTCATCATTGGACCACGCCACTGTAGTTTGTTTCTTACTCCTTCAAGTGGTGAGGTTACCACCAACTAACGTACAATAACCATTGGTAGATCTTCTATCACCTTCAGCTCCAGTCAATATCGGAGTAACTAACAAGATCAACATGTCCGTGAGATTTGTAAATGATCATTTTTCCTGGAGCACCGTTTAGTTATAGGAGAATGCAACATGCAACCTCCCAGTGAACCTGCTTAGGCAAGTCCATAAACTGGCTTATAACACCTACTGCAAAGAAGAGAGATTAGTTTACCAACCAACCGTCGATATTGATGCTTGTTTGCAAATTCCTTACCACCATAAGTCGGAAGCTTTTGATGAGGATCATGGGAGTATCAATAGGTTTAGAGGCTGGCATATAAGTCTCAAACAGTAAATCGAGAACATACTTCCTCTGAGAATAATCAACTTTTTCCTTAACAAATTCAATACCCAGAAAATATCTTAGAGCACCTAGATCCTTCATCTAAAAATGTTTCTACAAATAAGCTTTGATATCTTCAATTCTAGACAAATCATTACTAGAATGAATAATATCATAACATGAACCACCAAAATAATCACCCTGGAAGACCGACGACGAACAAATATAGAGTGATTAGAGTACTATTGTGCAAAACCACAACCACGAACAGTTTTTTATGAACTTGTCAATTCAAGCCCTTAGAGATTGTTTCAAATCATAGATTGCCTTGTGAAGCCTGCACACTTTCCATTTATCCTTTCCCTGAGCAACTTACTCAGGAGGCAGCAAACAATAAACAATAATGATACATAAACAAAGAGAGAAGAAGAGAGAAGAAGAGGAGATGAAGAGAACCAACAGAAAAGAAGAAATAATAGAAAGTAGCAAAGAAGAGTGCTACTTGTTGGAGAGAATGCTGTTAACCTCCAATCAGTAGTAGTATGCATTTATTTATAATAAAATATACAGTAATTACAACACTGCCCTTGCTACTTAATGTACCCACTTACAACAACTCAGCCTTATCCCAACTTAATGGGGTCGGCTTAGTGTAACCACTTATATGACCTAATAAGCAAGGGTATGGAAATTATACCCTTGTGGTACGACACTTTAACTCTTAACAGTTTTTAGTAAGGTGCTAGGGAAACTGAAGTTTCAAAGCTTTTGTTGATGAAATATGTAGTTTGAACAACTATGTGGTACTGCTCTAAGTTCGAAATGCCCAGAGAAGCAATGATGCTTCAGTTAGCTTAGGACTTCTTTAAATCTTGAATTTCTGACTTTTTCTGTGCACAAACACACACACACACACACACACACACACACACACAATATATATATATATATATATAGCTTAGGATTTCTTTAAATCTTGAATTTCTGACTTTTTCTGTGTGTGTGTGTGTGTATATATATATATATATATATATGTAGCTTAGGACTTCTTTAAATCTTAAATTTCTGACTTTTTCTGTGCACAAACACACACACACACACACATTACATAGTACACATCACATAGCACACACACATATATATATATATATATATATGACATTTTCATCAGGAATATGATCAATTAGACTTTTAAAAACTTGCACATTCGGTGATTGTTGTACAATTAAATCTCGTGTCTTTTAAGATGAATTTCAAAATATGCTAGATGGTTTATGGCACAATGGTGAAGTTGCACTATTGCAAGTTTGCAACATGTTGGTCACAGGTTCAAAAGTTGGAAAGAGCCCCTCCTGCGAAGCAGGTGGTAAGGCTGGGTACACTTGCCCCTCCCAGACCCTGCAATAGCGGGAGCCTCGTGCATTGAGTTGCTTTTTTTTTTTTTTTTAAATGCTAGATGGTTTAATAGTTTGCTTATGTCTTGTTTGCTTAATTTCTTTATGCAAGGGCTTATTTGTGGGGCGAGCTCTAGGAATACGGAGCTCACAATGTAGCTTTATGGTTGGTAGCTCGGTTAGTTTTCCTAGGCAGAGAGCTCAAGCTGTCCACGTGAGCCGGAAATCAAAGAAACATGGGGGAGCACTAAATGCTACATGTCGAGATGATAAGATTCTTGTAGCCAACAGAGGAGAAATTGCAGTCCGTGTGATTCGAACCGCTCATGAAATGGGGATACCTTGTGTTGCAGTTTACTCTACCATAGATAAGGATGCACTTCATGTGAAACTTGCAGATGAAGCAGTTTGCATTGGTGAAGCACCAAGTAATCAATCGTAAGTTGCGCATTCTTCCTTCATACTTCTGCATTTTGTATTTTTCAAGATGTCATCATAATTATCACTGTCATTGCCACTATCATCTTCTTTGTTTATGAGTGAATTATTTCCGTCTCAACTGTCAGTGGAGATTTCTTATGATCTTGGATTTTCATCAACGTAGGTGGCAGATATTAGGCTTTTGTACTAATTTCTTATTGATGGATCAGATTTTTTCATTGTTGCATTAAATGCTATACAAAACTGTTTCAATTAAAAAAACTTCTTAACTTGCATATTGATGTTTTGTTTCCATAAATGTCTCCTCCCTCCATCAGGGGCCCCAATAAAAAAATTGACTTACTGACTTACATGTTTTCTTGAATCCTGATATAAATAATTATCTTTCTTTTTGTTCTTACAGATATTTGGTGATCCCAAATGTTCTTGCTGCTGCAATTAGCCGTAAATGTACGATGCTGCATCCTGGATATGGCTTCCTATCTGAGAATGCAGTTTTTGTTGAAATGTGCCGAGAGCATGGAATTAACTTTATCGGGCCTAATGTGAGTATTTTAACTGAAGGCATATAATAATTATAATATACTTTTGTTTTATTGAAGATTAAAGATTAGGTTGTTTGTAGAAAAGTAAGTAATTCCTTCATTTTTGCACTTGGACACTGCCCCATTTACAACGAGGCTTTCATTAATTGTGGATGTCCTCCAGAAAGGAGGAAAATGGAAAGAAGAGAGTTAAGTGTTGAAGTTTGATGTAATGTGGAGGAACTTAACTAAAGCTGTCTGATGTTGTCTGAATTGATGGTCTACCAGCAACATGGCCTTCTACATAGTGCATGGAGTGATCCATTGATGGGTTGCACTTAGTTACTTGGATTGTTACTATTTCATTTAATAAAAAATAAATTTAAAGAACTGAATTTTAGAATTTATGTGCTTGTGGCATAATCAATTCCTATATATTCAATGTGCTTCTGTATATGAAAAAGATAGAACAAATATGATTGCATAAGAGTGTCTATAGTTTGTCAAGGAGACAAGGCAACCCAAAGCGGTGGCCAAGTGCCTAGGCTCCTATCCAACCTAGGTGTGCATGCTTTGTATTATTGATGCCATAATGAGATTTATAATGCTTTAACGTAATATAATCAATTTAATGTACATGTATGAATGCAATATGATATAATTATGCTAGCAATGCCCTAGTATGAGAAAACCAAACATCTAATAAACAAATTATATAATATAATAAGCATATTCATCACAAAACAAAGCAATAAATTAAGAGTCTAATAGGCTATTAGCATATAATAAATAAACAGAAAAGAATCATTTCAATATAACACAAGCCAATAAAACAGTCAGAAAAAGAATCACTTTAATATAACACAAAAAACAAGGCGTCCGCCCAGGTCACAAGGCACCTCAAGGCATTCCAAGCGACGCCCAGGCAACCAAGCTGGATGCCATTCATGCATCCATAAAGGCTACAGAACACCTAGGCGCTGAAAAGCACCTTCACTCCTTGACAGTTTGGTTTATCTATTTTGTCTGTTTATATACACAAACAAGAGGACCAGATATCTCACGTTCATGATTCCATAAGCCTTTCCTGCGATGAATACTAAGGTTCCCTAAATCAGTTTACCTCTAAATTCTAATCAATTCCAGAATTTGTATGCAAGATGAGCCTACAGGAGTGCCAATCAACCGAGCCACCAGGTTTGAGAATAAGGTGGGCATCCTAGGTCTGCCATTCTATTATATGCAGGACCATATCTTTTGTTTAATCATAAGCATTAGTGTCTCTTCTTGCTACTCCGATTCGAATAATATTTGACTATCCCTCATCTTTTTAGTGCCCTAATTTTGCACCTTATCACTTCTTTTGTTGGTGTAGAGCTATTTGTCTTTGATGCAAAAGCCATTTCAGTCTTCTGTGCATCACCTATTTGTGCAACCCTTAACCTCTCAGATGCTGTCCATATTGTTCACATCAACCTGCACATCTTAGCTACACAGCCTACACTCACTTTTCATGACAGGATTTAAAAGTATATGATAATGCATGGTGGTCTCATTGGCAGCAACATCCTTACATCTGTGTCGTTTCTTTGTTGACTAAAAATATTGCATGGTGGTCTCATTGGAATCCTATAAGTTTTCCCCTTTGATTTTTTGTCGTATACCAATTGACAACACGATGCAGAATTCCAACAAGAAGAGAAGAAGAACATACTATTTTGGGTTTGATTCAATTTTCTAGGTCCAACTGAACATATGGTTCAAGATTAGTTCAATAATACTTAATTTCAAGTCCCCTATGGTTTGTATGGGTCATGGGCTTAGTATTTTTGGAGTTTTATTTATTTATTTATTGTAATGGGCCAATTCTGTAAGCCCAAATATGAGGGATTTGAGTCTTAACGGATTAGGTTTTAATTTCTATTCTGTAGTAGTTCTAGAGACTTTCTAAAATCTAAATTCTTGTTGTAAAGGATTCCTCCTTCCACGCATGGGGGGTTTCCTATTTTTCTTATTAATTGAGGTTACAAAAGAGTAGGGGATGACCCTACCCCCACAATTTGAGCAACTTGGTAGCTCTATGCTTGCTGATTTTCTGTGAGATTCAGAGTGCTATTGTGAGATTCCTGAAATGATGTGGGCTTTGCTTGGTATTTTAAGTTTTCATAAGCAGTATAACTTGTTGAAAGAAAGTCCACAGGAAGTGGCAAGACCATAATGTGCACTTTCTTCTTAGTTTTTGCTTATTAAAACTCAAATGTCTGCTTGATTATACGCAAATAATTGTAAGAAGGGGCGATGCCTTAGAGAACAGGGATGGATCGTTACTACTTTTGCTCATGGAAATTATTGTCTATGAGTATTAAAATCACTCCAGCATGATTGTTAGGATTAAGAGGCTTCCTTTGTTTGTTAAATTTTCCTTTTAGTTGGAACTTGCTATCCTATTTTTCATTTTTACCTCCAAGTATTTTGTAAAGTTTAAGAACTTGCACTTCACGTCTTGCAGCCTGATAGCATTCGGGTTATGGGGGACAAATCTACTGCCCGAGAGACAATGAAGAAAGCTGGTGTTCCAACTGTACCTGGAAGTGATGGATTGTTACAGGTATCATATTAAACAAATCTCCAGAGATATGTGACTTCTTTGTATACTTCATCTCCTTGTCTATCAATATTTCTTTTTCTTAATTGTAAAGAGAAAATTAGGGAAGAGTTCTTGGACAATATTTTACTGTACAGTTGATAGAAAGGAGATATACATGGACATCTTGGTTCTATGATAAAGATTAACTTTGATGGCAGTTTTTTCATATTTAGTATCTTTTGCAATTACAGAGTACAGATGAAGCTATCAAGCTTGCCAATGAGATTGGTTTTCCTGTGATGATCAAGGTATACCATCCCTTTCCTTTATTTTTTTCTTCTCTATTTTGTGTTATATATGAAACGGATGAGGAGCTAAATTAAAGTAATTTTCTCAATAATGTTGCCAATCTTTTTCAAGCACAAATTTTCATTTACAGAGCTTCGAGTATATTGTTTCCTTTATAGAGTTCATATTCCTAAACCTTTTGGGTGAACAATTCAACTAGTTATGTAAGTCCAAGGCTTTTTTTCGGTAGACGAGTTAGAGGATATTAAATACAAGAAATCTCTTATCTTTTCATTATTTCTCCTCATATGGTAACAATTCTATGGGCCTCTCTGCAAAGCGGTGGTAATGCTGCGTACATTATGACCCTCCCCAAACCCCGCAGTGGCGGGAGCCTTGTGCACCGGGAACACCCTTTTATTGTTACAATTCTATGGACATCAAATTATCAGTATTTTTTGCCATGTGTAAGTCAAGATGCAAACCCCCTCATGGAATAATTTTCTGTGTTCTACTCATTGAGTGACCATTGTGTCTAAGAAATTCCTTGCTACTACAGTATTTTGCTATAATATGTGGATAATGCTCTGTATATTGTTTTTTTATTTTCAGAATTTATTTATTTATTTGCTTTTTAAAAAACGCGAACTAATAACTCACCCATACATTTGCCTCGAACCCTAATATTATTTTTTTTTCTTTTCCATATGGTCTACCCACCACTTTTACTTTATAATTCAGCCTTAAAAGTATCGAATTTCCTAGGATGTCCTGCATTACCTTCTCTTCCAGCTGTGTGTGAGTGTTTTTTATGGGGTTGGTGAGTTATACCAGGCAGCCATATCAAAGTGCAACTGTATATTTTACGCATTATCATTTGCATATATGATATATGAATGTTAGGAGGTATATTGCCACATTGGAAATATTTTGACGTACCACAGTGCTTCTTGAATTTTGTCTTACAATGTAGTTTACCTGAACTCATTCTGGCTCCTTATTTTTTCTGAAGGCAACTGCTGGTGGTGGAGGACGTGGAATGCGTCTTGCTAAAGAACCTGATGAGTTTGTAAAGTTGTTGCAGGTATGCTTTCTGCTAAAGTTTATTACATCCCCAGCAATTTCATAGGTTTCTACTATCTAGACATTAGTATGTACACTTTAAAGGTCTTTCTGTTATGAATTTCATAAATCGCTTTTTCCCAAAGATGAAACTATTTGCATTTTCCTGTTCCTGTAATGATTATTTGCTTGTTCATTTTATATTATGCTTAAGCAAGTTATCTTTATTTATTGGTGTACTCCATGACGTTCCTGTATCTTGATTTGCACTTTCAGGGCTATTTATATATTTTGGGAGTAATTTCTAATTGCTTATGTTCATGTTGAGTTTTTCATTTTTTTTCCTATTTGTGATTTTTTTTTGAAATCTTTGTTTTTGATAATTTAGAAATAAGTTCAATAAAAGGCCCACTGTTCTTTCCAAGGCCTAAAAACCAGAGGCTACATCCCCCCCCCCTCTCCAAAAGAAAGAAAAGATTTGAAACCATATGAAAAAGGATCTCCAGTCTCTTCTATCATCAGCAATGGGCATGTCAGAAAATTCTCTAAAATAAAAGCCCAAACGATAACTCTCTTTAGCTTTGGCAGAAAATCTGTATGTGGCTTCAGCATGGTTCTGGACCACTCTCTCATTCCTCTCAAGCTATACAGGCTCCAAATCACAGAAGCAGGAACAAGAAACCAGTGTTTATTTCCTACTGGACAATTGGACATTGTCTGGCTCCTCCAGCTCCAAAGTAACCCATAAAAGGAAGAGGGCATAGTCCAATAAATCCCTATCCCTTCGAATAAAGCACCTCAAACTTAAAAAGGAGAAGGGACAATGGATTAAAACATGCGAAATGGACTCAGCTGCACCCAAGCAACAAATGCAAAATTTGGAAGGTAAAATCCTCTGGGAACCAGATGATCAATAGTGGGCACTCCATTCTACAAAGTTAATATAGGGGGAAATTGTGGCCTGCCTGTGTCCACCAAGCATCAAATATGAATTAATGGAAAAGGTAACCAAACTCCCCAAATTTGAAGCCCTCTTATACTGCAGGCCCTGCTAAATTATTTTATTCTACAAGGACTTGCAAAAGCATCATCATCTGGGGCAGTTCCCAATAATTCGAGTTCCAACAGAGAGAGGGGTCCATTAGCAGACAGCTCTATTTGTTTGAGCTTAATCAGAAACAAGAGCTTGTTTAAGTTTTGAGGAAATTTCCCAATGGGAGCATTAACAGACCTAATATCATGCCGAAAGAAGTGGACCTGCTATTCTCAACTGGTACGTAATATTTTACTTGAGGTAGTCATTGAGAGTTTGACACATATTACTATTCAAAGGTTGCAGCCATTAGTACCCATTACATTCAAGGCCTCCCTTTTATATTATCCCTTCCATATTTAGCACTAATAACTCCTTTGTGAATGCTATTGGTTCTCTCCACAACCACTTAGAAGGGGGAGCTTCATTACTGATCTGTTCCATTCTCTTAGCCACTGGAGCTGTTACCTTTAGAAGTGGAAGGAAATGAGTAGGGATACTTGCAAGAGCTGCTTTCATTAAAGTGGTTTTATCCACTTTGGTTAAATATGCACCTTCTATGCTGCCAACAACTTCTCCATTCTCTTAATAATAGGTTCCCACACGGCATTCCCAATTTATATGAAGCAGCCACAGGCACTCCAAAGTCCCTCTGAAGTCCCAAGTACACCTAAGGAAGGGAACCGTATGACATTGCAAATTGACTATTAAACCTTTTAGATGGAAACCTCACACAATGGAATCAACTGATTTTATTAAAGTAAGTTTTCAGACCTGAGCCAGCATCAAAGCATCTCAATAAACACACCAAAAGTCTTGAGTCTGAGATGCACCAGAAAAACTAGTGTGTCATTTGCAATCTGAATATGGGAGTAGCCGCAAGTGGGAGCCTAAATTCCTTCAAACAAATCCGAGTGAACTGCTTTGGCCATCATCCGACTGAGGGCCTTAGTAAACAATAGAAATGGAAATCGCCTTGGCACTTGCTCCTTGTGTTACTGTTTTTTGGAAAGTAGCAGTCTAATTTAAGTTCAGATATACTTTTGTAACTGGGGAAAAGTTCAAGTCCAAGATGGAAGGACCAAATAGCAGTTTCTTTCTCCCTTATGCAGTTTCATTACATCTGACATTTTTATGTCATATACTCATATGTAATGAAAGTGGGCATTTAGTTAGCTATGAAGGTGGGCATCATACCAGCCAAATAGATTTTTTCCTAACTAAAGGGGCTAACATAATATTGTGTTAGGACTGTAAGGTTATGCTTGGGGAGAGTTTAACTACCCAACATAGACCGGTGATCCTGAATATGTGCTTCAATGTGTAGAAGCGTAGGATGAGGGAACCTATGTACCTTAAGATAAGGTGGTGGAGATTAAAAGGAGATTCCTTGGGTATATTTACTGATAATGTGGTCAAACAAGGAAAGTGGGATTTTGAGGGAGAGACCAATGTGGAATGAGATGACTTGTATTTGGTTGCCAAAGAAGTCCTAGGGGAAGCAAAGGGTAATCGTTAATCGTTAGCCCCCTGGGGAGAATTGGCGGTGGGATGATGAGGTTCACGTTAAGACCAAGAAAGCTAGTTTTAAGACATGACGAAGGACTAAAGAGACGGAAGGTACAAAGAGGTATAATGCTGGTAGAAACGAAGCTAAGAGGATTGTGGGGATAGCTAAGGCTTAGAAATATGAGGACCTATATATTAATCTCAACACAGAAGAAAGGGGAAAAGCTATCTATAAGATAGTTAAAATGAGAGAAAGGAAGAGTAGAGATTTCGACCATGTGAGGTAAGGGATGAGGACATTGAGATGAGTATATTTGAGACCTACTAAATGGAGATAGTTCGAGTAGGAATGACACGAAAGATTCATTATGCATCAAGACACCACACATCTTCCAAAGGTTGACATGGCTGGAGTTAAAGAAGCCTTAAGAAAGATGAAAGTAGGCAAGATACCAGGACCAGATGAGGTCCTAATAGAACTTAGAAAGAGCCTAGGAGTATATGAGGTATCTTGTTTAACTAATTTGTTTAACAAGATTATGAACATAAGGAAAATGGCAGAAGAATGAAGGAGAAGTGTTGTAGTTCCGTTCTAAGAAAAAAAGGTGGTTTTCAGAGCTGTAATAACTATGGAAGTATCAAACTAATGAGTCATACTATGAAATTATAGGAGAAGGTCATTGAAGCCCGGCTGAGAAGAGACTCATATCTTGGAGAATTTATGCCAGGTTGATCCACGATAGGAGCTATAAACCTACTGAGGAGGCTCATGGAAAGATATAGAGCTTGCAAGAAGGATCTCCATATAGTCTTTATTGACCTAGAAAAAGTCAATGATAGAGTCCCAAGAGATTTAATCTGGTGTGTTTTAGTGAAGAGAGGGGTGTCAAGTAAATATGTGGATATAATTAAAGATATGTATAAGGGTGTGGTGACTTGTGTGAGATCTGTGGAAGGTCAAAGCAATAAGATTTGCCTTAAACACTTATTTGTTTGTGCTTATTATGGATGATTTAACCAAGAGCATCCAAGACAAGGTCCCGTGGTCTATGATCTTCGCCGATTATATCGTTTTGGTGGATAAGACAGAAGCAAGGATTAACTCCAAGTTGGAGCCATGGAGATCAACCTTGGAAACAAGAGGTTTTAAGATTAGTAGATTGAAGATGGAGTATATAATGTGCAACTTTAGTCATACTATGATGGATAATGATACAATGAAAATTGAAGAGAGAGGGAGATAGAGCTACCGCAAAGTGATTATTTTAGATATGTGGGGTCAACCATAAATGAAGAAGGTGACATAGAGGGTGATGTTTTATAAAGAATTAAAGTGGGATGGGTGAAGTGGAGGGGTCCATCCGGAGTGTTGTGTGACCGACTTATCCTTTTAAAGCTTAAGGGAAAATTTTATATGACTGTTGTACGACCGGCTATGACGTATGAGGCGGAATGTTGGTTAGTTAAAAAGTGTCATATAAAGAAGCTATGTGTAGCAGAGATAAGGATGTGAGGATGGATGCGCGGCAAAACTAGGAAGCATGAACTAAGGAAAGAACATATTAGAGCTCATTTGGTAGTTTCCCCAATCAATGACAAGCTCTGAAAAAGTCGTTTGAGGTGGTATAGCCATGTACAGAGGCTTTGGGATGCCCTAGTAAGGAGGAGTGATCTGATTCCAATTGAAGGGAGAGGTAGTGAAGAATGACATGCGTTGTCTAGGTCTCGTCCTAAGTATGACCTCTGATAGAGCCGATTGGAGGGCAAGGATCCATGTAGCCGATCTCATTTAGCTGAGAATTTTCCTGACTTGCTGGTGCTAGGCTTCTTTCCTTGTACTTTCGTTTCCTTTTTTTTTTGCACAGATCCGTGTAGCTAACCCCATTAAGTTGGGATAAGGCTGAGTTTGTTGTTTGTTGTTATTACATATGACATCAAAATCATTTCTTAGACACATCTGATAGACTAATACCTCTCCCAGTGTTTGCTGCACTCCCTTTCCAAGCCTGGATAAGAATGGACATGTTGGGTTGGCAGCCAGATCAATATGTAGCCCAACATGTATCCTGAAATTTTTTTTTCTCTCTTTCAAGTTATGAAGGTTAAATAGTGGAATAGGGTTCCTGTAGCCGATCCCCAAGTAGTTGGTGAAACTATTTTTTGCGACGAGTTTGGTGGCATCCTTAGCAAAATGGATGATCAGTCAATTTTTTCATATATTCATCATTGAAAGTAAGTTGCCTTCCCTGAAAGTACATCTGTAATCTGGAATATTTTTACTGAGGTATAACCTTTCTATTGGGAACTGCTGGAATTTTTGTTCATCAATTAATCTTAATTTTGGCTCTTTGGTTTGATAGCAAGCAAAGACTGAGGCTGCTGCTGCATTTGGAAACGATGGAGTTTATTTGGAAAAATACATTCAAAATCCTAGGCATATCGAGTTCCAGGTAAATTTGTAGCAACCTGTTCAGAAATTTGTTGAACTGTAGTTATAATACACCTTGGGGGTTCTTTACATCTCTTCTCTTGTTAATCATCTCAATTAAAGTATGATAAAATAACTGCTATTTTCAATACCATCTTCTTGCCATTTTCAGATTCTGGCCGATAAGTTCGGTAATGTTGTTCACTTTGGAGAGCGTGATTGCAGCATCCAGGTACTGTGCTACCATCCCTTCTTTATTTTCTTATTTTGGTTTGTTAGTTGCAGTATCAAATGACATGCTGATTGTCTCCAACTTAGCTGAGCCAATAATGGCATGTAAAAGGATTCTGAATGCCAAAAGATTTGATTCCAGAATTCAGATTAGATCTAAAATAGAAAGGAGAACGAAGATTTAGATCTAAATATTCAGTCCTGGAATTAGACCTGAATTACATGGAAGAGAGAGTGAAATCATTTTTTTTCAAAGAAAAACAGACAGATTTTTGGCATATTAGTTATTTAGTTCCCTAACAGAAAAAAAAACTCGAGTACACTATGTATGCTTTCACAAGAGATGGTGACTTGGAGTACTCAATTTGTTGAGATATCACGTAATTTCTCTCAGATATGAAACTATTGTTGTTAAAATGGTAACCAGATATGCTTCTAAAACAGAACAATTGCCTTGCATAAAAATATGTATTGTTGGAGTAACAAAATGCATTGAATATGGCATTCAACAGCGAAGGAACCAAAAGCTGCTTGAAGAAGCTCCTTCCCCTGCATTGACACCAGAATTACGGAAAGCCATGGGTGATGCAGCAGTTGCAGCAGCGGCTTCCATAGGTTACATTGGCGTGGGAACCATCGAATTTCTTCTGGACGAGAGGGGTTCCTTCTACTTCATGGAAATGAACACTCGGATTCAGGTAAATGACTGAAACTCAAATGTTGTTTTTTATTCTTTTGTGTCAAATACCTAATTTAAGTTTTGTAAAAATCCAGGTGGAACATCCCATCAGTGAGATGATTTCTTCTACTGATTTGATTGAAGAACAAATCCGTGTTGCTAGAGGAGAGAAACTCCGGTACAAGCAGGTAATATGAAAAAGTTGGTTAGTTATCGCTTCACTGACATACTTTCTGCTCTCACTTTGATGGGCCAACAAATGATTTTGTTATGTCTTAGTTATAGAACATCATTCCCTAAACTGTCTGTGTGTTATATTTATTCAATATTCTATCAGAAACTGAATTTCATCAAAGAGTAGAAGCAGACATATTTCATATTGATACTCGTGTGCAATCAACAGGAAGATATTGTACTAAGAGGGCATTCAATTGAATGCCGTATTAATGCTGAAGATGCTTTCAAAGGATTCCGACCAGGACCTGGTATGGATTTGTGTTATCTCTCTCTCTCTCTCTCTCTTTCTATATATATATATATATATATATATCTTTCTGTATGTGTGTGATAAGTACAAATAAAAGAGATGGTGAGTTATAAGCATTTTCCAATTCTGCGGATGATAAATGGAAGCTTTATGTTTATAACATCCTCCATCTTAGCATAGAGAGTTTGGCCTTTGTTCATCCCAAATCTGTTTCTATAACTTTGTGCCTGAAAAAGTGGTTCATATATTCAAATGTATAAAGGCACAGAGGATGCTTAAATTACTAGTGGCTACATATAAATGTATCAGTTGCTTGTTTTAGCAAAAGTTCATTACTGCAAAATAAAAGTAAAGGTTGAAGCTGAATGCAGTAAGCAAGAGGAAAACTGCGACATAAGAAAACACTAAAATTGGTCTAGAAACTTCTCAAGTAAATAAGAGGCTACTTGTGCAGTGAGTTGCAGTTTACTTGGGTTAAATCAGTGTAAGAAGGAATGGGAAGGAGGAAGGAGTAAGATGAAGGAGAGAACAGGGAAAGAGAAGGGTTCGAGAGAAGGAATTCTGGGTTGAGAATCAATATCTCCAGTCCATATTACTAGTTTAAAATAAAATTGCATGAATACCCTTACATAGTGATTTATATCCTTAAGATCCTAATACATGTTATTCCCAACTTACCCCCATTATACATATTCTAACACTTCCCCTCAATCTAGGGAATAAATTTCATTCATGCCTAACTTGCTCAAGAGGATATGAAACTGTAGAGAATTGATTCCTTTGGTTAACGTATCAGCTAACTCGAAATTCCGAAGCAGCGAACCATAAGCGAAGGAATCCTTGGCTGCCGCTCTAGAGCAGCCTGGCCGTGAGGCTGGGCTGCTTCCCTCCCCCCCCTCTCACCCTCCCTTCTTCTTCACTCACCCTCTCTTTTCTTCCTCCTCCACCCTTTTTCTCTTCTTTTTCATCCTCTCCCTCTCACCCTCTCGCTTCTTCCTCCACCACTCTTTTTCTCTTCTTCTCCTTCCTTTATTTGGAGCTAGGTTATCTCGGTTAGAGACATGCCTTGGCCTCCAGCCCCGCAAGTCAGCATTCCCGCTAGGCCTATCTCCAAGCTCGTTTGGTTACAATGTTGGCTAGCAGGCTCATTGCCTCCAGCCCTGTTCACCTGCTCTTTCGCCAGTCGTCGTCTTGCACCGCCGGCACTCTCAATTGCTACTTGGTCGCCAACTCGCTTGTTGTAGCCACTTGGCCGCTAGCCCCACTAGGCCAACCACCTGCCTGAAGTGGCTTGGAACTTCATCCGTTTCCGTGGCCCATTCTCCCCTCGGCACAAGTTAGTGTGGTTCAAGAGCCACATCCATTGTCATAGCTTCACTGTTTGTAGGGCCTTCTCCAACTGCCTCCCAACGCAGTCTTCTCTCATCCACCGTTAGATTTCGGAATCTCCCTTCTTTTGCCTTTGTTGGAAAAATTCAGAATACATGGAGCATCTCTTTTTTGCTTGCTCCTTTTCCTCTTCCATCTATATTCTGGAAAGGAATCTTAGCAAAATGTTGGCCAAAGAGACGAAGGATTCTTCCATTCTAGAGGGAATGGATTTGGGTGGATATGACTTTTGCCAGTAAATCAACCTATGATGTAGTGGCCTTTGGTGCCGCCATTAACCACATTTGGACGGAACTTAAGCTCAAGAAATGATCCACCAACTCTAGATCCTTCCAACAGATATCAGTCTCCATCTCTTTTGAAGTCAAAAGCAAGTTGTCCTTGGTCTCATCTTATTGCAATGACTCCCCAAGGAACATGCATATTGTTTAAATATTGGGGATTGCCCCTCTCTATTTAGCAGCCCTCCTCCTCTTCTTGAGGATTGGGCTTTTTGTTTCTTTGTTTCTTGTTGTTTGTATTCCCCTTCTTTAGGGACTCCTTGTGTTTTTTTTCTTTTTTTCTCTTGGTAATGAATTATTTATTTGCTAAAAAAAAAAAAGAAACCCTAGATTTCTGTTCAACGGAAGTGAATTCTCAACCTACCTATGGATGTTGTGAAGAAAACGGACCCAGAAATTTTAAACTATAGTGATGATTATATGAGATTATGAGGAGCAATAAACCAGCAGTGATCAACCAAAGCAGTAGAGAAAAATTTAACAATTCTCGCCGAAATAATACTTCCATGTTCAAATTCCAAGTTTCCAACTCTTCAATCTTTTACTATAATCCATGATGATGTTTATGTACTTTAGCTCTTAAACAATTAATAAATACTAAGAAAGATAACTTCTAAAGAAACCAGTCTACATTCTCAATTTATGCTCTATAACAACCACATCCAAAACCTTATCCCAACTTAATGGGGTCGACTACATGGAAATTCCAAGCAAGGACGAGCGCGAAGATCCGTGCAAAAGATTGATGGGTTATGGTTAATTATAATAAGTGCCGACTGTCAACTTGACGCACCACTACAAATCAGCCACAAGCTTATAATGACAGACTATAATCAAGGGCAATCGTAGCAAATAAAATCCTAAATCACACAATTTATGCTCTATTTGAAAAAATACCCAACCTTATTAAAAGCCCATCTCCTGTTTGAAATTTGTGATCATAGTTGTCACGGCGTCAAATCGATCCAAGGCAGTAGAGGGGTGGCTAATCGATTTGGCGATGAATCGCCCATTGTGGAGTTGCCATGGCGGTCAAATCGCCCATGTGTCATTTTTTATTTTTCCTATTTTCTAAAGTTATTTAGCATGCTACAAGCCTACAATATATACCCTATAACATATAAAACCAACATTAAGCAACATCAAATCGTCAAAAATCAATATAACCCTATCAAAATCACCCTGAATTTTACAGAAATTCGACCGCTTAGTGAATCAGGAGTGACCTGGCTTCCATAGCGGTGCCATGGCGACGCCTATCAACCAATGGCTGATGCGAGATCTAGATTCCAATGACTGAAATCGGATCGCTTCGGGGCCCACAATTAACAATTGAAACAATTCTCAAAGAAGTAGGGGCAATTTTGTAATTTTTGGTACAATTTAGGAATCTTTTGAGTGAAATGAGAGATTGGGGTCTTAACTGGAATTAAATCTAAAGAGAAAGACCAATTCTGGAAATAAAGAAAGTAGTGGAGTTAAACTGAAATAACAATTGGAAGAGAAGGATTATTCTGAAATTACCAAAGATAAAGGAAATATTAGAACATGGGTATAAGAAAGAAGGGGTTTACTGTAAATACAATTAATTAGGGAACATAAGAATAGAAGGAGAAGGTCATCTTCTTCCTTCTCACGCTACTAACCAGATGGCGGAAACCTCAGAACTGTGTGGAAGAGGAAGCTGCTTCAGTTCTTCTCGGAAAAGCCAGAAATTCCAGGTGAAGGCTGGAAACCTTTTGGCCTCTTGATTCCAAGAGGAAAACACTTCAAAACAGCAATCAAAGGGGAGCAGCACCTGCTGAAATCAGATCTGGCGGTAGCTTCAGGTAACCTGAGTTGCAGGTTTTTGTTTCACACAGCAGGAGTCACCTTCAAGCCTGATTTTCAAGGGTTAGGGTCGCCTTGGGGAGGGTTACCTTCGACCAACAGCCCACCCCAAACAACTCACGCACAGCTGAGTTCGAAGCATTCCAATAGGGCTGCAACTGTCACCCAGAACAAGGAAAATAAAAAAACCAGCAATAATAATGAAGGGGAAGATGAAGAAATAGAAGAAGAAGAAGGAGAATGAAAATAAGAGGTTAGAAAACTTCAGAAAGGGAGGAAGAGAGGATCGGCAATCATGGATTCAAACCCAAATTCTTCAACTTCATTCAATTATTCAAAATTCTAAAACTGAAATTTCTCCATCGAGTACATGTCCAATATAAAGAAAAAAATAAAAATTAATGGCAACTAACTTAAAATGGAAACTAATTTAAAATTAGAAACTAACTAATTTCAAAAAAATTGTTTCTAAAACAAAAGAAAATCAAATCAAAAGATTTTTTTTTCCTAAGTCCATAGTGCAACTACATCAATGGTGACCGCCATTTGTGAGTCACATAAATCGTAGCACTGCCATGAATTTTTTTTTCCGCCAGGATTCCAAATCGCCGCCTTGGTGACGCCATGACAACTATGTTTGTGATGTACCGCTCATAAAAGTTACAGAAAAATAATCAAATCTCGTCCAAAGATTAAAGTGTCGGTATCGGTCACCGTATCAGTCGGGTCATTTTAAGAGAAGTATCGTGTCAGAGATATGCAAGATACGCTAAAGATATGCACAGAAACCGGATTAGAGACTGACCAAAGATTTGCTTGTTTTAATGTAATCTCTTTGTGCATGATTCCTGCTGTCCCCTACCATTTTGATGAGTTCCTGAACATAGTTTCAATATTTAATATTATGACATGCTTCAGTAATAGTTTACATTAACTTCTGTAGAAACTAACGTACATATTTCTTCTGAATTACAGGAAGAGTAACAGCTTACTTGCCATCTGGTGGCCCATTTGTGAGAATGGATAGCCATCTTTATCCTGATTATGTAGTTCCCCCAAGCTATGATTCCCTACTTGGAAAGGTTCGGTAGTTCTTTATAAGTTTATGTAATGATGTACATTTAATTGTTTATGTAATCTCTATATTGATGTATAAACATTTATTTGGGTTTATGTTAAAGAGTATGCAGTTGCATGCTACTTATTTATCCCTTGGTTATACTTGCTTTTAAGGAGCTGTGCCTCCAAGACTTTATGATGAGTCCGGACATCCAATATGTTTTTCTTGGACTTTTCCCTAAACTTTTGCGTTGTTGACACTGATTGAGTTATTGTGCACTATCAGCTTATTGTTTGGGCACCAACACGAGAAAGAGCAATTGAGCGCATGAAAAGGGCTCTTGATGACACTGTAATTACAGGTTTGTAAGAAATTCCTTGCTGGCCAGCGTACCCAAGTAGAACTTGTTTCCTTTTGAATTTTTTTGCTTATGGACTGCTCTTGTATGTTCATTTCTCCATCAATCTCTTGACTCCACCATCTTGTCTACTCTCAATCTTGAACTGGTTTGTCCATTTCCATGGGTTATCCACCTTCATTTCTGTTAGTTAACCTGATTGTCACTTCCTTTGGCAGGAGTTCCTACAACAATTGAATACCACAAACTCATCCTTGATGTTGAGGTGGGAAAATGGTTTTACCTATGAATGTAGTCATGCACTCTTTACTTGAGAAACCCTAAAATGATGGGTCCCCAAGATGCTGATTCTTCTAACCCTATCTGTTTTGTATTGCCTTGATGTTACAGGACTTCAGAAATGGCAAGGTTGATACCGCATTCATTCCGAAGCATGAAAAAGAGTTAGCTGCGGTAATTTCTCTTCCCCTGGATAGCCATGAATTTTATTCCAAAGGATTGGCTTTTATGTTTCTTAAGATGTGCCTAACATTATCGAAATATCTCTTTGTTTACAGCCCCAGAAGATGGTGCTATCGACTCCTGCCAAAGAACTGGTTAATGCAACTGCTTAGGTGGATATCGTTTAGATGTAGTTTTCAATGTGACATGTGTCAATTTATTGAGTTAATTTATCTTTACAAATTTTTTTTCGCCTTGAATGTATGAAAATTTGTAGGAACACAGACCTTTTAACTTTTCTTTCTGTAGGGAATGGATGGGGAATCTTTTAGGATTGGGAAGCAGGTTTTTGAAGAGGATTCTTGAATTAATGGAACTTGAAACATAATTTACTGCAACTCTCAAAATCCTTCTCATTGAGCTGTAGATTAATTATTGTTGGTTCGTTGGACAAAACAGACATGATGTAAGAGGAGGTTTGAGAAAAAGCAATGAATTATGTAACTCTTAATATAAACTCCTCAAAAGGTGGTAAGTTAATGAACTTGCAGATTTTTTTTTTCTGAAACATCCATGGTTCTCATGGATTCTGCAAAAAACCATTTACCGTTCACTGTTCTTTTTGTTTTCATGGTTGATTGTTTAGGCCGTGACCAATATCATTAGCATAAGATACTGGTTCAATCCATGACTTTAGAAAAACTAATTAAATCTTGGGCAAGAGGGCACTACCTGCTTGTGCAGTCACTGCACCAGTGTTCGGGCCAATTGGACTTGAGGCCTTGTGGCCTTGTGGCCTTTTGAGAGCATTTTCAACACACAAGGCAGGGGGCAGCACAGTCTTTTCATGCTTGTCTATATATAAGCCTAGAGACATGCAAGCGAGTAACATTCTTTTTCACTTTTTCATTGGGTTGTCATTTTCCCCGGAAAGCATCAATCAGTTGGTAACAAATCATTGGAAGAACTTTGAACCAGTAAATGATGAACTGGAAGTTACACTTGAATATATTGTATATGTAAATGGTAGATATCCAAAATATGGAAAGGCTAACCTTCCCCATGGCAGCATCTAGAGGGGTCAAAATGGATCCCTTGTGGGGCCTGCATCAATCTCCTTTTTAAGGTAAATTTACGGATTAATTCTGGTAGATCTGATCGTTAGATTTTGATGATTTATATATTGATCGAAAGAATTTTTAATGTATAATTTTTTTATTTTTTATTTTTTTTAAATAATGTACCATCCATTGATGCAAAGATCCACCTTAAATTTGATCGGGAACATACTTAAGTCTATGTTTGAAGTTGGCGGGGCCACAAAATTAGGGTTTGATGAATGGATAACCAAACATTTGCATCAAATTTTATTACATGCTTTAAAATCATATAAATATGCTATCCACAAAGTTTTATATCCCATTTAGACAATATTTGTACACCCAAATGACTTAAAGAGCAAAATATTGTTACTGAAAAATCTCTGAGAATGTTTTTTGGTCTCACTCACTGCCAGCAACTGGTGAGATATTTTGGAGCGAAAAAATTCATTGTCTACACAAGGGAGTTTTCCTGCATCTGCTTCTTTGCAATTGGATGCTATGATTGCCAAGTTTTGTCATGGTTGTAGTAATGGGCCTAGATGATGGTCCCCTATGTCTTGGAAATCCTTATGTTTTAGTGTGTGGGTGAATTGGGGTTCCACTCTAGTTCTGACCATAATTTGGCCTTACTTGTGAAATTAGCCTCGATAGTACTTGCCTAACCTCAGGATTTATAGGTCTAAGTTATTAAGGCCAGATATTTCCCTAACTCCATCTTATTAGACCCTATAGTATTGGCTAAGAAAGGATCTCCCATCCTGGATGGATTTAGTTATGCATTCCTCTTCTTAAACAGTTTATTTGTTGTAAGGTAACCCTCACTCGCAAGCTTTCCATTTGGGATTATTAAACAAGGTTTGGGTCATGATTATATTTTTGCGTAAAGAGAAAAAATGGAGGTACTTGTGGCAGATCAAAATCTTCTATGGTGATCGGTGAGTGGCAGTGAGGATCTAACAGCTAAGAGAGTCCTATAATGCACCTCAGCCATTGGATCCACATTGCCACTCACCACCTCCTCACGGACGATTTTGTTCACTTGTCATAGTTGAAGGTCCATCCTCGTTTTAAAGATTTTTTTTTTTTGAGGAATGTTCTAATTGATTGTCTTGCCATTGGTGACAAATTAGTTAAGTTTTTGTTGATTGCTCCAATCTATTCTCTTTTTGTTTATATGATGAGTCACCTTAGCAATCTTTTTTTTTTCCAAAAATATTTGGATGGCTGGACCATTGGGATGACATGCGGAGTTTCTCCAGGAATTTTCAATTTGTAAGCTTTTTGAGTCATTAATTAAATTTTCATACTTGCTTACCTTGGATTTCATTGGATTTTAGCTATTTCCATTATAACTATGTATGCCTTTTGGATTTAATGAAATACATGTATTTTTAAGGGGTTCAACCTTCACCTTGTGGGCTTTTTTTTTTTTTTTGGGGGGGGGGGGGAGAACCCTTCTCTTTTCTTTATGTAACTATTTTTTTATGGTAAAATCCTTATGTATCTATAAATGAGTTGTAGATTATCCTTATTTTCTAACTCTTCTCTATCATCTCAAATTGGACCGTCTCTCACCAAATATCAGGCTCCATCCAATGGGGGATCACTCTATTCTTATATGTGATGGTTGTTTAATCCATCTAATTATTGTAATTACAACAATCATAGTCTTGTCCCAATTGATAGGTTTTTATAACTTTCACCTTTTATTGTGCATAGTCAACTCTTATATTTTTTCGAAAAAAAAAAAAAAAAAAAAAAACTTTGATATTGTCAATTGTTTGATGCAAGTCTCCAAGTTTGATATCTTTAGAGTTATTTATTAATGTTCTGTTATCTATTTGGTCACTTATGAAATGTCTTAAAGTTTATAATCTCTAGAAGGATATTGTAATATGGGTAGATACTAGATTATATAGTGTCTAGAAACAGCAGAAACGGCTTTTCACGTTTTTAGAAATAAAAACGGATTTTTTGGTGTTTGATAAACATGTTTCTCAAAACGTTTTTTCAAACATAATGCCACTAAAAAACCCAATAGTATCATCGGATGCCCAAAAAGAAGAGAGGGTTCGGTTGCCTCTTTTTAGGTTTAAATAGTTGAGAAATTTATCGGGCATAACAACCTTTTTCTTATCTTTAATTCGTTTTTAGAAACGCTGAAACAAGTTAAAGTTTTTTCTAGAATTGTAAATAGGCATAAATTTTGATTTATGTTTTTAGAAATGGGTGAAACAGAACAATTTTATCAAACGTTTTTTAGGCTGTTTCTCCATTTATGGGAATAAAAAAACTTAGAAACGGCAGAAAACAGAACGTTGTCAAACAATGCTTAAAAATAATGTTTTTGTGTCTAGAAACAGCAAAAATAACTTTTCACATTTCTAGAATCATAAACGGATTTTTTGGTATTTGATAAACTTATTTCTCGAAATTTTTTTACAAACATAATGCCATTAAAAAATCTAATAGTATCATCAGATGCCCAAAAGGGAGAGAGAGTTCAGTTGCCTATTTTTAGATTTAAATAGTTGAGAGATTTATCAGGCACAATAGCATTTTATTTCTTTTAATTTCTTTTATAAAAATGATGAAATAAGTCTGACTTGTTTCTTCAAAGTCGTTTTTATAATTGTAAATAAGCATAAATTTTGATTTATGTTCCTAGAAACGGGTGAAAAAGAATAACTTTATCAAACATTTTTTAGGTTGTTTCTCGTTTATGAGAACAAGAAAATGCAGAAACAACAGAAACAAAATATTATCAAACGATATGAATGAATAGATATGCCATCGATGTACCAATAGACATTGAACATCAATAATAAGGGCACATGATAAGTGTCATACTGCTACGGTGCTACCCCTTAAAAACAAGAATGGAAAGAAAAAACAAAAGATAAGTATCATACAGGATATAGGATATAGGGGTCATTTCGAAAGGGAAAACTCCAATTTTATTTTGTTTCCTTACCCCCAGAATTTTTTTATTGTAAATATTTCTATCCCTCTTCCCAACAATAAATACGTTCGAAAGTACTTTTTTCCTTATATTTGTTTCTTTGTTCGACTCACTCAGAAAATTGCAGTCTCTCAACGCGTGAGAGAGAGAGAGAGAGAGAGAGAGAGAGAGAGCGAGCCCTGATTTCTTGGGCTTATTTTCTTCCTCTAAACTTTTGATTTCGAAATCTCTCGTTGCCTATCACAACAATTCCTTGAGAGATCTCTCCCATCATAAGTAGAGGATCTGTGAAAATCTTTGTTTCTCTCATCTTCTTCCTTGCTGCCCTTTCTTCCTTTTGGGGAGTTTGGTTTGGTAGAAACTTGAAACTGTTTGATTATTCTTTTGATAAAATTGAATTAGGAAATAGAGTTGGATTAGGTCACAATTTCTGGGTTTTCTGCTCTTAGATTTCCTGTTCCTCTCCTCTTTTTGACATTTTTAAGCGGTTTGGTATCATTGGGAGAGGGGACTTTGGAAAATGCAGCAGAGATTGAAGCAGCAGCAACAAGCCATGATGCAACAAGCGTTGCTTCAGCAGCAGCAGCAGCTATACCACCCAGGCGTACTCGCTGCTGCTATGTCGCAGGTTTGGTCTTTTAGTTCTCTTTTATTTTCCTATTACGACCCTTTTCCCTGTAAATGAGTCTGTTTCTGTTTTTATTTTATTTTAATGGAATAAAAAAAAATATATCGTTGTGGGTTTGATGGGAATAGCTTCTTTTTCAGTACATCTGCAGTTTAAAGGGCTTGTTTTGAGAGGATTCGATTTATTCAATTTCCTTTTTCCCTATTTTTTTTTTTTTTTTTTTTAAGGGGTGGGGTAGGGTGGGGTTGGGTTATCTGCATCCTTTCCTTTTTAATGGTGATTATCTTGGTTGTTTGATTTTGAGAAAAACTCTTACTTTCGTAATGCATTTTTTGTTGGGAAGATTGTCTCTGGAAACTGATTATTTTTCCTGCTTTTCACAATGTCATTTTATTAGGGTTTTTTTTTTTTTTTTTTAACTAAAATGTATTGCTATATTTTTCACACATTGTGCTTGTCTGGCTCTGATTTACATGTCTATTTTAACCTATATGCGTTTGGAGAGTTCTTATTGCTTCAGGTTTTTAGCCCTTTGTTGATTATTCAGATTACTTTGCCCGACATGCTATTACACTTCGTGTAATTTTAAATGCTTACCGCAATAGGGAAAAGGACAGAACACCTTAGCTACCCCACACATGGAGCTGCAATGGCAGTGGGATATAGATGCTAATATTCTGTATGTTTTGCATGTTTGTTGGAACCTACACATCTGATGAATCCAAACTAGTATTCAAGTTATCTCCATGTTGGCTTTATGACCCTTAAATCAAATGACATTTTGTGTTTCTCATGTAAGATCTGGTCAAGGTTTCTTTATGAGACTATCTCATGTGGCTAAATGACAAGGGTGTCCAGTGTTACGTACTGCATGATATCAAATGCTCATCCATTACATGTTTGGTTTGGTGGAATGATTATTAATGGATCTAGCAGTGAAGGTCTTTGATTTGTCCCCTTTTGGTTTTAGATTGTTTCTCTTTTGGGTCAGATTTTTATTTCATATTTATCTTATCATAACATTTTAAATTGGTCTAGTATTTTCTGCTTCATATTGCATTAGGATTCATTTAACTTTTCTTTGAGCTACTGCAGCTCATTATTTCTCTTCTTTGCTAGCTTTAGGGCATGGGATCTTGGCTAGAATCTTTTATTATTCATAGGACCTACTTTTTGTTTTTTGGATATTTGTTTGGACTTTTTAGGGCATCCTCTTTAGGTTTATTAGGATTATTTTCTTTTGGTTTCTTCTTTTTTACTTTTACATTTTGCAGATGGATCCGGTTCCAAGTGGAAATCTGCCTCCTGGGTTTGATTCATCTTCATGCCGCAGTGTGTGAGTGCTATGTAACATTTTCTTCATTTAGGGAGAGGCTGTTCTTGGGTTTTTTTTTTCTTTTACCTTCTTTTTCTCTCTATGCTTTTGGGCTGTGGGTTTTGAACACATTGTTCTAAGAGATTGCTTGAGAGTATTTTTTACTGTCATTTCTTTCTAAGACTTCTTGTCCAAGAATGGGCTATTCTGCTTTCTAGTTTTTCTGTTTCATACCCATTTATTCTGTGGCTTCTTAAGCCATTGATTAATTAACATGCAGTCTGGGAGTGTTAAATAACATGGCGTATCTTTAATTTTCTCAGCTATGTGGTTGACATTCTTGGTGTTTTTTCTGTTGATTAGATCTGATAGTGTTTGCTTTTCAGGTATGTAGGAAATATCCATGTCAATGTCACCGAAAGCCTTCTTGCTGAGGTTTTCGGTAGTACTGGACCTCTTGAAGGATGCAAGCTCATTAGAAAAGAGAAGGTTCGATTCAGTAATTACTGAAGCCCATTGAGTTGCTGTTTTAGTTTGCTTATAATTTACTTCTATTTAATCTCATGAAATGTTGAAGCCATTCACTTAGCAGTTGCGTTGCTTAAATATTTTGATTAGTACTGGTAATTTTTAAGGGAAAAGACTCTCTAAACATGAGGCATAGGGAATGAACATATTTGATTTTTTCTCTCACCTTTAAAGGTGAAAAAAAAAATCCAATGTTATCCTATGCCTCATGTTCAGAGAACCCTTCCCCAATTTTTAGAACCATTAATTTAATTGGTAAATTACTGGATTGGCTGTCTCATTATTCTAGTTCTAGCTTGTTAGGTGCTCAAGTATTCTTAAACCCTAATAATTGTAAGACTTAATTGACTTCCTTCCATCAAGTAAACTTAGTATGTAAAGATTCTGCTAAACCCCGTATCTTTGAATTTGGTAGATGTAGACCAAGGTTTAAGATCTCGATTTCACCCTTAATCTCGCTAAACAAAAAAATTGAGATATGGCGAGATTTTGCTGAGATTTTGTATTTTTTTCCGGTCAACTCGGTGGTTGGTCTGAATGGCCATATGGTGTTTGTAGCCCCTAAAACTTGTCATTTGCCCTATTTTAGGCCTTCTAAACACAGTGCAAACATCAATTTTTAAAAATCAAACCCAAAATGGTACTCTGACTTCATACCTGATGCAGATTAATTACCAAAATAGGCTTGTTTTACTAGGAATAAGCCTAGAGTTGGGTTCTATACATGTTGGGCCTTTGATCCCATGTATTTTGAGTGTAATAGATTATTTTTATGGGTCTAAAAGGGGGCTCTAAGATTGAGTACGGGATTATTAGTTAGTTTCCATTTTCATTAGTTTCCTTTTTAGTTGGGCTTGATTTGAGTTAAAATTAGGAGTCAAGTTATTAATTGAGTCAAGTCATTAGTAGTTAGTTTCCTTTTTCAACTAGTTTCTAATTTCAGTTTTTGCTAACTATTGTATTAGGAGAATATTTGGTTTCCTTTTTGAGTAACCTTCTATTTTGTAATTCCCTCCCCCATTAACATTATAAATAAAGAAGAGGAGGTTCCTAAAAGCCTAGAATGATTTTGATAAAAAAATAATGGCTGTTGCTATTGTCTTCTTCATGAAGAGTTGTCTTGTGTTTGATCAAGGCTGAAGGAATTGGTGTTTGATCAAATCGACTCTTTGCGGCGTGAAGTCCAAGAGGTCTCTTCAACTATTCTTTCTTTCTTTTCAAAGTTAATAGCAAGGTTCTTCAAACTAGGTATGGGATTTGAACTGCTTTTGATTTTTGGTTCTGGAAATCTCAAGTTTCTGTCCTGCTACCCCTATATTGTTCTGAAGATCCAGCCTACCGATGGCCCTCCCCTTTTGATTGATTGTTGGGTTTATTAAGAGGGAGGTTTGACCTTAATTTGGGACCAATCAGACCATGGGTTTGTCTGATCTGAGGTGTTAAATACTTCTGGCCGACTGTGTTTCTGCCCAGATTTCAGATCTGGTTTGACTTACCTGTTTCTGTGGCATTTGTTCCTGATTGTGGCTTATTAAATAATCTATACCTTCTGCTGGTTAGTCCATTTGTTGGTGTAATCTCTGATTTTAGAAACTCCAGATTCTGGTTTGAAAATTCTGATTTACAAGGGCTGTTCGACTCTTAGTTCTGGACTGTTGTTTGCTGCTTAATTTTGGGTGATTATTGGTTGTTCTTTGGTTTAAAAGATCCTGAAGCTGAGACTTGGTTAGACCCCTATCTTAGCCTACATTAAGTGGTATCAGAGCATGACTGAGAACAACACCCCCATCCTAGCTTCTATTATGGAGTTTCTACAAAAATGAAAAACTGAATTGAAGGCTGAATTGGATGCCAGGTTGTTAAATGAAGAGACCTCACCACAACCGCCTACTAGCGATTCACGTACAACACCCGAAGTAGAAACCCCATTGAATGTAGTTGCTCAGTTGACTAACAGGAGAGTAAGCCCTAATCTGAGAGCACCACAAAGGGTTCCGGTAGCACAACCTACTTTTGAAGAGCATGTAAGAGGATATTTTGAGACTGAGTGTCCCGTGCAACAGAGGTATTCTGGAGATTCACAGTAGGTCAAGCTTGATCTGAAGGAGTTTGATGGGAGATATGACCCCCAATTGTTCTATGATTGGGTAGTCGCACTAGACGACTATTTTGACTATTATGAGTTACCTGAGGAACGAAAGATGAAACTAGCTCGTGCCAAACTAGTTGAGGTTGCCCGTGATTGGTGGAGAACCTATGAGTATGAACTGGAGGACCGTGGTAGAGAACCTACTACATGGGAAGAGATGAAACAAGAACTATCTGATAAGTACTTGCCACGTAATTTCAGAGCTCGTATACAAGACCAGCTAAACTCTCTTCGTCAGGGAAATATGACTGTGGTGGAGTATATGAATAAGTTTGATGCACTTTATTCTTGCAGAGGCATTAGGGAGAATGAGAGGCAATTACTTTCTCAGTTTCGACTGGGATTACGAGGTGAAATTAAGAGAGAAATTGGTGTTGCTGATGTGTATACAGTGAGAGATTGCTTTGACAAGCTCTCCGAGCAGAGGAACTTATGGCACAGCCAGGTAGAAGGTTTAGTTACCAAGCTGGGGAGGTCAAGAAAATTTTTTCAACCACTAAACCTAACACTTTAGCACCCCCAAGAACCACAACTCCTCTATGTGATGTGAAGATACCTCTATTCAAACCAAAAGAACTTGAAGTTAAGGTTCACATTGAAGAGATGGTTCTTGAAGCTTCAAAGACTGAAACCATGGAAGAAGACTCCAGTGAAGGATTCTACATTGAAGGGAGCATAATAGACAAGACTAAAGATGTGGAAGATGAGGTAGTGATTGAAAGAACTCCACAACAAGTCTTTGAGAGTCATGATGAAAAGGAAGCGTTTGTTCCAATCCTTGATGAGAAGGTTACCAACATTGACGACTCTATGCACACGACATTCACAGTTGGTATTGATTCAGAGGTTGAGCATATAGAGTTTGTTATGCCATCATGGTTCTTTGAAGAGAAAGCTCCACACCTTGAAGATTACCTTCCAAAAGTCTACAAGCAACCAGAATTTTGTTTGGGAATGGTTAAAGCTGCTACGCACATGTTGTTTCTCCCTTATCACTGCAAAATTCGAGGACGAATTTTTTCAAGCTGGGGAGAGTTGATGTAGATTAATTACTAAAATAGGCTTGTTTTACTAGGAATAAGCCTAGGGTTGGGTTCTATACATGTTGGGCCTTTGATCCCATGTATTTTGAGTGTAATAGATCATTTTTATGGGTCTAAAAGGGGGGCTCTAAGATTGAGTACGGCATTATTAGTTAGTTTCCATTTTCATTAGTTTCCTTTTTAGTTGGGCTTGATTTGAGTTAAAATTAGGAGTCAAGTTATTAATTGAGTCAAGTCATTAGTAGTTAGTTTCTTTTTTCAACTAGTTTTTAATTTTAGTTAGTTTCTAATTTCAGTTTTTGGTAACTATTGTATTAGGAGAATATTTGGTTTCCTTTTTGAGGAACCTTATATTTTGTAATTCTCTCCCCCATTAACATTATAAATAAAGAAGAGGAGGCTCCTAAAAGCCTAGAATGATTTTGATAAAAAAATAATGGCTGTTGCTATTGTCTTCTTCATGAAGAGTTGTCTTGTGTTTGATCAAGGCTGAAGGAATTGGTGTTTGATCCAATTGACTCTTTGTGACGTGAAGTCCAAGAGGTCTCTTCAACTATTCTTTCTTTCTTTTCAAAGTTAATTGCAAGCTTCTTCAAACTAGGTAAGGGATCTGAACTGCTTTTGATTTCTGGTTCTGGAAATCTCAAGTTTCTGTCCTGCTACCCCTATATTGTTCTGAAGATCCAGCCAACTGATGGCCCTCCTCTTTTGATTGATTGTTGGGTTTATTAAGAGGGAGGTTCGACCTTAATTTGGGACCAATCAGACCATGGGTTTGTCTGATGACTCTGATCTGAGGTGTTAAATACTTCTGGCCGATTGTGTTTCTGCCCAGATTTCAGATCTGGTTTGACTTACCTGTTCCTGTGGCATTTGTTTCTGATTGTGGCTTATTAAATACTCTATACCTGCTGCTGGTTAGTCCATTTGTTGGTGTAATCTCTGATTTCAGAAGCTCCAGATTCTGGTTTGAAATTTCTGATTTACAAGGGCTGTTCGACTCTTAGTTCTGGACTGTTGTTTGCTGCCTAATTTTGGGTGATTATTGGTTGTTATTTGGTTTAAAAGATCCTGAAGTTGAGACTTGGTTAGACCCCTATCCTAGCCTACATTAATACCTTATGTAAATAGTCTTCGGGCCCTTCACCCTAGGCTATTCCACAATAAAAACAAACAACTATTGACTATGTTTCTACGAAAAAACGGTTTTGAGAAGTTTTTACCTAAAATTGCTCTTGAGAAGAAAAGGATCTCTCAAGGTTGATAGATAAAACGATAATCTCCAATTTCCAAGTGTTGAAGTTGTTAATCTACACTGTAGAGGAGAAATTTGGCAAGAAATCCACCAAAAGTTCATTTTCTCTTCACATCAGGGCGTGATAGGTGAGGTTTGTCGAGTTATGTCTAGTTGGGTTTAGTTGTGGGTTGAAAATTCTGTATAAACCCCATGTGATTTGGTCTCGAGACGAGTCTAGACCGAGATATTCACTGAGATCTCGACCGAGATATTGCACTTTTTACATATCACCTCTCATCTTGTCTCGCCATTTACAAATAGCGAGATATCACTGAGTTCTTACACCATGTTTCTTTTTTTGCAGATCCCTAGATTAAACAAATATAATTTTGATGAAATTTCTGACCTTTGAAGGGATTGATTGCATATCATTTGACATTAACACATATTGTTGGTTAAATTGCATTTACGTATTTTTCTTTCAACCTTTGTGTCATAGAGGGCTCCAATTTTGGTGCTTTTCACCACTTCCAAAATTCAAATGTATCAAGAAAACTAGAGAGATCTGATTCAGAATATGATAATATATTAGCAAGATGTGGATTATCCTGGTTTCTTCTTAAACCTCAGGCTTGTGAAGTGATCAATTGAATAAAAATTAATGTTTCAAGATCTAGGCAATGAGGAAGGGATATGATTGGTATGGTTAGGTCAATCATCATTCATCATGTTCGGTTTAAAGCTTGGGTTTTTCATATGGGACTGAATTATGAGCTAGTCTACTGTGTCGTAGCAGCGATTAAGATGCACATTAAACTGCAAATGTTAGGGGAGGAAGTGGATTGCAGGTATAGTTCCAACACTCAAAAGAGGGGGAACCCAGACATTTCCTTGCTAAAAGAAAAGGATTAAGGTCTATTGGTCCTTCTCCCCATTTCTCTTCATGGTTGTTGATGTGTTTTGTAGCTGCTATGATAGAGCCAGCTTGCTGGAGTTGGGAAGTTGATCAAGGTTGGACTGGTACTGCAGGTGTCACACTTCTAATGAACTGATGATACTTCTTGTTCAGTGAGGGTAGAGAGACCTAGTTACTAATCTTAGGGACACCCTACGATGTTTTTAGAGAATCATTTGGTTGAAGATAAACTTGGCATCACTGGAATGTGCAACCACTGCAAGGTCTGATGATACAACTTGCCCCCACTACAGCATGCAATCCGGCATCTCAGCCTCTCGGGCGAAGAGGCTGCCGAGGGTTTTGGGATGGGAAGTAAGGTCTGGATCATGCCATCCGGCTGCTGCTGCAACATGTAATCTGGCGTCATCACTAACTCTGCTCCTCTTCTTCCTCTCAGTCTCTGTTTTTATTTTCAATTGTGATTTTTTCTTTTATCTTTCAATCAAAGGACAACAGCTCCTGAAACAGCAACACTCACTAACATTAATGGCTTAAGTGGGTTTGCTCCAATTTTTAAGATGAACAAGAGATTGATTAATGAATTAGACGTCTTTAACCAAAAAAAAAAAAAAAAAAAGGAATGAGAAAAAAAGGAAAAAAAGAAGAAGAAATTATGTGATTGTGGTGGTGAATTAATTGTGGGTTTGCAGATGATGCTTGATGCAGAACTATGCCCTCATTGGAAGAAGCTTGAGTTCTCCGACTCTTGCATTAGTCGTTGGGAATGCTCGTTTAACACCTGTTTAGAGTTAAACAAATTCGTAGCCTAGCTAAAGCCTGGTTAAGGCCCATTTATGGCAGCCCAATTATTACTCGAGATCGATTGGCCCGATTATAAACAATACTATGCCCACTAAAGCTAAGCCCGTTTAGCTAAATAGGCATTCACGGTGCATGGCTTGAAAGTGGTCAAGCCTGGTAAGCCCGGCCGGTTGACGCCCCTAATGGTTGGATTTATTTGGAAGAAATGCATAAATTGTGGTTTTTTTTTTTAAAACCAATATGAGAGCTATTGTTTTATAGATTATAGAATGGAATACTGTTGGGCTGCGACCCTTCCAATAGGTGGTTATGTGTTGTGATAGAATTGTTGAGCTCAAAGTGAGGCGAATGCGATATGCTAAGGACATGGTCTGGTTTTGGGAGACAAGCTTTCTGCTCACTTTTCCATTGTGTTTGGGTATGTGGGCTGGGGGTGAGTCGAGAGCGTGATGTTAAGGAATGTGGTTTCTCCTCAATAGGACCCCGTTATTGGATCTGAGAGCCAAGAGCCTGAGTCCCATAACAGTGATTGTGTTATGATTTGCTATGTGATATGGATCTTTAGTAGTGCTACACTATGGACCTTACTGGAACAAATTAATTGGAACTTGATTTATGGATATTTGAACTCATGTTATGTTTTGATGGAACTTTTTTTAATTTCAGATAATTATGATATATATATATATTTTAAATTTTAAAATGCTTATGTTTTCATATATATGGTATAGTAATGTGGCACTCAAGATATCTCTAGTGTATCGAACCTGCCTGGGAGATCGTTGAGTGTCCCCACCAAGAAACAATTTAGTACCAGGGGGTTTGGGAGATCTGTGAGGGTGTGCATACTTTAGTCCCACATCGTATAAGGGGAGGTTGCTGGGCTAGTTGATATCTTCTAGCCTCCTTAAAATGGCACAACATGTTTTAAAGCATTGAGGCCTATGGACCTAGAGGATAATATTGTGTCAAGGTTAATGGGGCCGGGGTATTACAAGTGGTATTAGAGCAGACCTTGACAGCGTGCTAGGATACAATGGGGAGGTTGTGGCCAAATGGTGGGAGGATGTGACACCTAAGATACGGCAAGTGTACCGGATCCGCTTAGGAGATTGTTGAGGGGTCCCCACTAAGAGATGGCTTAGTGTCAGGGGGTTTGGGAGATCGGTTAGGGTGTGCAAACTTTTGTCCCACATTGCCTAGGGGAAGGTTGCTGAGTTAGTTGATAACCTCTAGTCTCATTAACATGGCACAATGCATTATAAAGCCTCGAGGCCCATGGGCTAAAGAGGACAATATTGTGTCAAGGTTAATGGGGCCGGACGTCGCAAAAATAGCCCAGAATTTCTTGCTTTTTGGAAATGGAACTATGTCCGCCTTGTTGGGAGAATCACTTAATTAAAGGCTCCTTACTTGATCTCACCTTGTATCTCTTCTCAAATTTCGTTTGCAAAGAAAGTGGCCGCAGACAATGAAAAGATCTTGCTAAACTTCCTAATTGGACTTGGTGACGGGAAAATCTCATCAGCTTGGAAATGGTTTGTTATTGTACATAGCTGTGGGGGAGGGGACTTGTGATATGCAACATTTTTCTAATGAACATGTGTACCCTCAAAATAGTTGTGTAGACTTTTGAGTGACTGATCTTTTTGGTATTCCGCTTTGATCAAATGTGGGTTGCAGGGTGATGGTTTGGATACAGTGCTAAGGGAATTGGAAATTTGGAAGAACTTTAAGAGAATTCTTCTGGAGTGTTATGTGACTAGCATATCCCTTGAAAGCTTAAGGGAAAATTTTAGAGGATTGTTGTAGTTCCAACCATGATATATGGGGCGGAATGTTGGGAAGTTAAGAGGTGACATTTAGAGAAGTTAAGTGTAGCTGAGATGAGGATGTTAAATGGAAGTACGACAAAACTATGAAGGATAAAGTAAGGAATGAACATATTAGAGCTGATTTGAGAGTTGTCCCGATCAACAATTAGCTTCATGAAATTCGTTTGAGGTGGTATGGCCATGTCTGGAGGAGGCCTGAGGACGCCTTAGTAAGGAGGAGTGATCTTATACAGTTGGAAGGGAGCTAAAAGAGCTATGGGCAGACCTAAAATGATCATAGAAGAAGTGATGAAGAACTCAGCCTAGGTTTTGTCCCAATTATGACTTTTGATAGAGCCTATTGGAGGGCTAGGATCCACGTAACCGACCTCACTTAGCTCAGACCTCTTGACTTCTTGGGCTGTTGCCTCTTTCTTCTGACTCTCATTTTTTCATATTCTTTTATTATTTTTTTATTGGATCCATGTAGCCAACCCCATTAAGTTGGTATAAGGCTGAGTTTGTTAGTGATGATGGTGTTGTTTTAAGAGTTTTTCCAATACCTCAATCTTGGGTCAGTGTTGGTGGTGGGATACAAATCATACAATTAGGATTTTGATAACCTTTGGTGAGGTAGGTTTGTTTGGTGAGAGGCTTCCTTGATTTTTTTACCTTTCTAATTGTATATGGTCAATTGCTTCATGTGTTGAGGTAACCCCATTTCATGTGGTCTGGAACCTTTATTTTAAAGAATAGTTTTAGAGGGATTTGTTATAGAATATTAGGCTATTGTAAGTCTTGGAGTATTGCCTTCATTTTTATCGAGCATAAGGATGTGAAGATGTGCACCAACACTGTTTGCGCTCTCAAAATTTGTGAATGGTGGGGAGAACAGGGAAAAATATAATGTAAACTCTTTCTTCTTAAGTAGAATTTTGTATGTCTATATGCGTAGACTGCTGCATCTATAGTTTTGTCTTGTACATTAATAAAATCTTTTGCTCTCTGTGTATGAATTTGTGAGACCCTACTATAATTTCCTTTCTGATTAAGAGGCTAAGATTAGTGAGAGATATTAGAAGTGTGTGCCATGCATATGTTTTATCATTGAGGAGCTCCCCTCTGTACAAATGGCCATTTAAGATTAGAAAATAAAAGAAGAATGAACGAAGGAACAGTTGCAAGGCTCCACAGCTAACTAAGGTAAACTATAATCTATTCCGTTCCAAAAATCTATCCTTTGTTTGTTACAACCATGCATTTAAAGAAAATAACAAGAGACTCCTAACTGGACTTTAAAACTGAAACAAACTCTAAAACTGACTTTGAAACCAACTGCTACCAATGTTATTCATAGCTAATTCTAATATAGAAGTAATAAATTGCAAATTACAAAAATAACCCAGAAACTCTAAATATCTCTACGTGTAACTGCATCAACTTGTCTTTATGCACTTCAGTTTGCTTTTATTTATTTATATTTTTGTGTCTTTAGTACATTTGGTGAGTTTTTTTTTTGTTTTTATTAGTGGACTGTTTTATTTAAGCAAAAAATAGTTAGTATGACGATTGCAATCATAAGTGCTCATCTTGTGCATGTTGTCTATGAATTGCAAAGTTCCACCTTGCGTTTATCTTCTTTTGACTCTTGGATTGTTCCATCTTTTTTTCTTTTGCAGTCATCTTTTGGCTTTGTAGACTACCATGATCGTAGGTCTGCAGCTCTTGCAATAATGACGTTGCATGGACGCCAACTGTAAGATTATCTCTCTATTGTATTAGCTTCCTTCCCTAGGGCCCTGTTTTGGGCTTTTTAAAAATTGATATTGCTTTTTGTGGGGGTAATTTCCGCATTGGTGCTATTATCCATCTATTTAAGTTGCTAGGGGCCCTATTTGGATATTCTAGAAATTGTGTAGTTTCATTTGAAGGATCTGGTGCCAAATTCTATTGTGAAAAGATAGTTCAGGGACAATGGCCTTTGTGCATTCGGTGCTCTTTCCTAGTGTGCATTACAAGTTGGCTTAATTTGCATCTTACTGCTGCAGTTATGAGACTACATAGTTTCAATTTTTTTGTTCAAAAGAAAGTACCAATTGCTGGTGGTACAACCAGGGTTTTTTATATTTATTTTCATGTGGTGGTTTAGTTATGGGCTTAAATTGAGTTTTGATAATTTCATTTGCAGTTATGGTCAGGCAATTAAGGTAAACTGGGCATACGCCAGTGGGCAGAGAGAGGATACTTCAGGTGTTTTTTTCCCCTATTGTTTCATTGCTTATACACTGCCCCCCTTTCACCCCTTCTGCCTTATTTAACTGGCCTTTAATTTTTTCTTCATGGTCATCAGCGCACTTCAATGTTTTCGTGGGTGATCTGAGTCCAGAGGTTACTGATGCAACTTTATTTGCCTGCTTTTCCGTGTATCCCAGTTGTTCGTAAGTTCCTTTATGTTTGTGTGTATTATCATTCATTAGGCATTTTTTTATTTATTTTCCAAATGCGGGGCAGTGTTACTTCATAAGTTTCTCTTTTTTGGAGCAAGGTACTTTGGATCTACTTTTTTGTTAGGGGAATATGTAGTGCGAATGGTTACTAATCAATTTACTGTGCAGAGATGCAAGGGTTATGTGGGATCATAAGACTGCACGTTCTAGAGGATTTGGCTTTGTTTCCTTCCGTAATCAGCAGGTGATATTCTTATCTTTGTCAATTTTGCATATGTGAAGCCTCAGGTTCCAATTTCACCATGAGGGTTTTTTTTTATATTTTTTTTGGGGCTGAAGTCAGAAAATTCTAGTCAAACTTTGGGTAGGTCTACATATTTTGCTATGAAACATTAGGGGATGGTTATATACATTTCGCAAAATATTTAGGTTTTCGACAGATGTTGAAACGAAATGGTACACGATAATACATGGAAATGTCCAATTTTCGGTCGAAATTTCGGTTTGATATTTCGTTCTGTTGATTCTCGGTTGAAACGCTACTATGCTTTAACATTACAAGCATAGTTTCAAACTAAGTGGGTCGAAATTTCACCATTTCATTTGTTTCATCAATTTCGACAGAGAAGAGGTAGAAACCTCATTTTTTTTGCTAAATCGACGTTGTACAACATACTAGTGGTTTTGGTCATGCACAGAATTCGATGTGGTACTAGGACTCTAGGATGGGCATATGGGTAGACTTGATTACCATATTTTTTTATTCTTTGTGAGGAAACCATGTATGATGTATGATTTATGAAATGGTTTACAATTTTATGTTTGTTCGTTCCTAATGCATATTTAAGTTGTTTTAACGGAATTATATGTGTTCTAGTACTAAACGTTGTGTGGAATAGGCCCTATTAGAGAGTGTATACAGTGGTGTACAACGTATACTACCAAACTAGGCTCCAAAGTAAAACTACAATTCTTTGGGTAGGTAGGGAGGGGAAGTAGATAACAGCTAGGAGGCTCAAACTCGAGAGCTAGTGAGCATGGGATTTTTGCGCACCATAGCTCACCAACGGCGCTAGGCAGTTGTTAAATTTTGGAAAACCATCACCAAAACTTGCAGCCAAAATTGTTCATGTTTTGACCAAAATTTCGGTATTGGTTGAAATATTTTGGTGAAATCTTGAACTAAGAGAGGATGTCAGTTTTGACTAAGAGAGGAATAGAGAAATGCAACACATAAGTGTTAAAAACACATCATAACCTGGATACATGATTACATTGTTATCAATTACCATCTGTTTTGGATTAGATCCCTTCAATTATTTTTTGGTCCAAAGCAATACATTTAATGATTTAATCATAAATAACAGACTGTCAATTAATGTCAATGAAAATTTAAGTGGATCATTATATGAATGAAACGACGTAATAATTAATTATTAATATTATAACGTATTGTGCTGTTTGTTTTTGGTAGAACGTACTGTGCTGTTTAATTATCCCCAAAAAAGTACTGTTTAATTATTTTTCTTTATAGTTGCATTACATATTACATATTTCATATAATTTCTTGTTTATTTGTGAAAAAGTAGACATTGTCCTCAAAATTGTATTTATTCTTTGCATCTTAATTTTTTTATAAAGAAAAAAAGGGGGTAAAAAATTGGAGACCTAAGTCAGGTTGTATGTCAGCCTATTATTAACTTGAGAGTATTGATAGAGTTTCTAAATCTAAATTTTAGGAATAATGGGTTTTCCCCAAATCTTCTTTTGATCAACTCATCCATTTTTCGTGTAGTTCTTCATGCATTTAATTTGAAATTGTAGATAAAATATGAAAGAAAATGGATCTTTCAGGAGTTACCTATTGTGGTGGGTGAAACTTTTAAAATCCCTTCTCATCTCATTGAAAATCATGTTGGTAATGATGTCAAAGAATGAAGTGAGCTGGAGAAATCAGATTTTCACCCCCTTTTTTTTTTTTTTTTGAAAGAAATTTGTACTAACAAATAGTTGGCCCAGCCAAGGGCCATTAGCATTTATTTCATCATCTCGACGCTGGAAAATAGTAAAAGTTCTGCTGAACAACATGAAATATTAATGCCTTTGTTTTGGGGCTGTTTTGCAGGATGCACAAATTGCTATAAATGAAATGACTGGTGAGCCATACATCAATTCACAAATTTAGTTTATGTAATTCTTCTATGAGTTTTAAGGGTGCATAGAAAAATGCTACATGATGTGTTGCTCAGGTTCAAACCTCTTCCCCCATCTCCGCAGGTAAATGGCTAGGGAATAGGCAAATAAGATGCAATTGGGCAACTAAAGGAGCTGGCCTCCCTGAAGAGAAGCAGAATAATGAGAACCAAAATGCAGTTGTTCTAACAAATGGATCTTCAGGTATGTCTATTCACTTTTATTCTGCTAAGAATAGCACCACAAGTGCTGCATAAACATTGTTGTGGTATTGAGTGCTTGATCTTGCAATAATATTAGTTCTTGCAAGGTGATGCATCGTTCTAAATGCAGCTGTGTAAAGCACTTTAAAGCAATGATTGCATCTAAGAACACTTGTTTGGATGAATATATGTCGGGGAGGCCTAATGAGTGGTATTTTGGTTTGAGTCCCAAATGCTTTGTCAGACGTCTACGGTTCCTTGCAACATTGCAATTGCCTTGACTGGGGTTAAGAGGAAACCCATGCTATATGTGTCTAGGTTAGGAGTTAAGCGTGAGGAGATGATAACAATCATTGAATGCCTTGGAGAGGATTTTGTATCTATTCTGTCAGGTTAAGTTGTCTGATTTTGCAAGTCAGGAGGTGCATCTGCTCTGTCAGGTTAAGGTGTCTGATTTTGCTAGGCAGGAGGTTCATTTCCAATACGTTCCATGCATCTCATCCCCTTGTTGCCACAGAAAATTGTTTTGACCATTCAGCCTTCTCTTAGAGAACATGGAACTGTTGTAGGAGATTTTATGCAATGACTTTTGACATGATTCAAAGAGGAAGCTATTTATTGTCTCATATTTGTTAGATTTGTTATTTAGATGGAGAATCAGTCGACACCTCCAGGTTATAAACAGTTACGAATTTTTAAATGTGAAGTAGAAAAAGCATAGTAGACTTAGATTGAAGACATTCTTAGTTACTAGATGGAGTTAACATAGCCATGAAGTGAGACTAGCCTGCAAGTTACATGGGCTGACTGATTATTTTGTCTATTAATTGTAGATGGTGGTATGGAGAACACCAATGAGGAGGCACCAGAAAACAATCCATCATACACTACTGTCTATGTTGGCAACCTTGCTCATGAGGTATGTAAAGTAAAAAAGAAAGCAGAGGAAAGCATGTCTAATGTTATGTGGTACTTGTATCTTTAGCATAACGTTTCTATTTTCACAACTGAATTTTTTAGCTTTTCTTTTCTATTCTTTTGCTAAAGAATAACTGCATCCATTCCCAGGTAACTCAAACTGAACTTCATCGTCAGTTTCATGCTCTTGGAGCTGGGGTTATTGAGGAAGTACGAGTCCAAAGGGATAAAGGGTTTGGATTTGTAAGGTACCATACACATGAGGAAGCAGCTTTGGCCATTCAGATGGCCAATGGGAAGATAGTTTGTGGAAAGTCCATGAAGGTACCCAAGCCTCTATTTAAGGATGTTTTCCATTATTGTATCTTTTTTTTGGGGGATACAGGAAAGTTATATTATATTTAGGGCCTGTTTGATAACGTTTCTGCCGTTTCTGTTTCAAGAAACGGCAGAAACGGAAATTGCCGTTTCTGGAAACAGAAACGGAAAAGAAGGTGTTTGATAATTGATTTGAATAAAACTCTTGTTCAACATTTTGGCTTTTCTCCATTCCAACTTGCACACCATTCTCTCTCTCTCTCTCTCTGGGCACTGAAAGTAGCAGCTTGCCCAGAAATTCACCCCCTTCCTTTCTCGAAACCCTAAGCAGCTAAGCTAACAAGCTCAGTATACTGGTTTGGAAACATCTCTCGAGAACCCTAAATACTAGTTGATAGAGATCAGATCTACATGCATTTTATGCATTTGTTATCCAGTGAAGTAGCTTTTAAATGGCGAGCTCTGAGCCAACAAAACGACCGAGGCCGGGACCATGGCCGTTGGCACCCGAGGCCACTGCAATGCCGTCGTCATGGGCCAAGAGGATTGGATTCAGAGCGAGGTTCTCTGGTGAGACGAATGCGAGTGATTCTAGTCAGATTATTCCAGTTCCAAAATCTAAGGAGGCGGAGCCACAAGTGGATCTCGAATCCGGTCGAGCTCGGGCGCCTCTAGCTGCAAATGGTGAGCATGAGAGTGAGGAAATGCCAGTGTCGACTGATAGAGATCAATTGGTTAAGAAGAGGAGGGAGACGGAGGGAACTGCAATGAGTGCCGCAGCGCCCAGTACCAATGGCCAGGCTCGGTCTGAACCTCTGCCTTCGCCTCCAAAACCCAGCCGAGAAGAAGAGGTCGTTGGTGTCTTGACTCAATCCATTGACGACGAAGGGTTTGCGGGACATCACTCGCATACGACGAAGGGTTTGCGGGATTTCACGATTTTTGAGCACCAAAGCTGTTCCCAGAAATGGCGATACAAGTCATACTTGTTTCGTCATGTCCGTTTCTAGGAACAGAAATCACCACAAATTTTGATTTCTATTTATGAAAACAGGAGAAACGGAACGAGTTTGTCTAATGCTTTTTGTTCCGTTTTTGTCGTTTCTTGACACAGAAGTGGCAGCAACGTGTTTCTTGAAACGTTATCAAACGGGCCCTTAACTACAACCTATTAACCCCTTCCCCCAACCCCCCATTTGGTGAAACAAGAGTTCAATCCCATGACCTCTGGGGACCCCTGCTTCCCACTGGCAGGGGTACCACCGAGGTAACTTGTATTCTATAGTTTTTTATTGTTGCTATCAGGATAAATAAAGTGGTGGTGGGGAAATGTTTATATTGTTGCTTTCTAGAAGATGATACTCATTTTAAACTAATGACCCCAATCATCCAACCTTACTGCGTTCATATACGCAGATGGAAACACATGGGGTTGATTACAATTATCTGATGAGCTTCACCTTATTTGTTATCTAGTCATCACTCATGTAGCATCCTGGATATGGCATGGAAGAGTTTGATTCTGGATTGGATACAAATCTTGCACAAAAAAGGCTTGGAGAATCCATATTTGTCCTTTGTTCCTAGATGGATCAGAAAGGTTTGGAGTTTGATGGGACTGGTCTTATGGTACACTTTGACCTTTACGTTGGATCAACCATGGCATGTTTCATGTCCCACCGGCTTCAAATGAAGATCGTAGACTCAGCTGGTGCTATACCTCTTTTTTTTCTTTCTATTAGATATGTTACTGGAAAAAATTCCTTAACCGACCTTTCTTTGATATTTGAAATCTGAAGCCAGTTGAAATAGATGTGGATCCATATCAGATCTGGTCTTGAATCAGATGCATCCCATTACATGTATTCCCAGATGCATTTTTACGCAATATTAAGAAAATAAAAAAAAAATGTTTGTGAATGCAGTGCTCATGGGGTAGCAAGCCGACTCCTCCAGGGACCGCGTCAAACCCACTGCCACCTCCAGTACCTCCCTTCCAGATCCTCACGACTCCTGGAATGAACCAGGGCTACTCACCAGCAGAGTTGTTGGCTTATCAGCGTCAGCTTGCTTTGAGCCAGGTTGCTGGGTCTGGTATGTCAGGGCAGGCTCTTGTGCAGATGGCTGGGCAGCATGGTCTTGCTGCAACTCAAGCTTCGATGGGTCTGAGCTCAGGTGGATCACAGGGTATGTATGATGGTTACCCAAACAACTCGTCAGGTCAGCAGCTCATGTATTACCACTGACATCATGAGGAGGCAGGCATGAGTGTTCACGCCTTCTCGGTGCTTTTGAACTTGCTATCTTTGCCAGAATTTTCTTCATTTTGTTTTCAACTTTTATGTATGTTTTAAAAATATCTACATGCGTTTGTATCTCTTGGACCTAGAGTTAACCATGTAAAGGCTGGGTGCTGTAATATTTACTCTCAGGTCTGACAACTGCTGTTTCATGGTTGTTTTTCTTCACTTTCTTGGATGTTTTTTTTTTTTTTTGTTGACCATGTAAAGGTTGGGTGTTTTGCTTATGAGGATGGTTTTCCTTTGGTCACCGTTGAGGGAGAATACCGTGACAGAGGAGATTGGATGGTCTCCATAGGGTATCGGAGAACAATGCAGGGGTATCTCGACCTTTTACAATAGGGGTAGACATTTATGACCATTGATGGCTGTACTTTTTCTGCATCTGCTGTGTAGGAAAACTTTTCCCTTTTCTTATTGCTTCTATGATAGTTTTGTTTTCGTTTCATTTTGTTCATTTCAACTAATGCCAGGAATCTTGAACGTGTGTTCTTGTCATGCTGAGTCATGGCACCAACCCACCCACCCATGTAGAGAGATTGAGCATCCAATCCACCCACCAACACCCTACACTTATCATACGTTTGGAAATAGTAATTATAAAGTGTTTAGGTGCTCTATTTGGAATGTTAAGGGAATATTACAAAATTTTTGGTATTGTTTGTTGGTACTTGAAGTTTGATCAAATGATTACTTCTTAAACTTCAAACGATTACTTCCTTTGGATTTGTGGAGAATCGTGTAGATTAATGTAGCTATATTAAAACTTAGAGAAGTAGTTTCATTATTCTCTTGGTGAGCAGTGACACCGGTTATATAAAAGACTAGATTTTCTGATTCAATAATTGTGGATATAGGCATAAAGATTCACTAGGACTAGTTCTATAGGAATTTTCTTAAGGGGCCGTTTGGTTGCAGGGAAGGGAAGTGAAATTTTTATATTTTAAAAAGAAATTTACAGGGAAGGGAAGTGAAATTTTTATATTTTAAAAAGAAATATTTATAATCATTATCCTATGTGATTGTATAGACTACTTAATTGTTTTAACTTATTTAGTAATGATATATTTTATATGTCATTTTTATTTTACATATTATAGCGAAGGGTTTTGGATGCAAAGTAAAGTAAAATTTTATAATTTCAAAGTAAAGTAAAATTTTATAATCAAATATGAAATGATTTGAAGTTAATGTTAAAGTCACATGGGTAATAATTACATATATTTCGTTTTTAAGTATGAAAATTTCACTTCCTATCCCTTTAATTCTTTTTACAACCAAACATAGCTTAAGGATTTATATCCATAAAATCTTCGAATGATTTAGATGGTGCAACATCTATAATTTAATGTGACTGAACTTTGTTTGGAACAATGTTCGGTGGGTGATTTGGAAATAATAAGAAGTATAGAGTGTACCATGTACAAGCAGATTATTATGTGCTAAGGTCCATTCATCTGATATTGCCATGCATTGGGAGTATTTGAATATTTAAAAAAATAAAAGTAAAAAATCCATGAATCCATATTGGAGAACGACGAGAAACGTTATGAGATTTCAGAAGGGCACCAAAAATCCCATGCTCATATGTGGACTTGTTGATTATTTTGACTTGGTTAGCCACTCACAATTTTCATGACAGAGTGGATTTAAGAAATTACTAAAGACATGTACTTGGTGCATGAGACGCCCACATGTGCAAGGTGTAAGAAATTTTTGAGAAACTGGGACGCTGTTGCTGTTCTGCAACCTCCACTTTAGATTAATATAATTTCTTGTAGAAATGGAAAAAAAAAATGATATAAGTGCACTTCAGGTGGAAGGGGTTCTGAAAACCCATCGCATTATCAAAATAGGAGAGAGAAACAGGGGGTTTTGCTTTCTCTCTCCTATTTTGTGTCTTGTTGGTCCATCTGGTTGGAGAGGAACTGAATCCCATTCTAATTAGATTTTTTAAATCTTATTATATATAGGGAGTTCAGTTAGACGGTTCATTTTTCAAAGCGAAAAAAAGTGTTAGGCTGCGTTTGGTATACACTCTTGATTGATAATGTATTCAAGAAATCATACCAGATGTAACCTAACCTTTTATAATAGAAGACACATCATGTGTTACCTCATTCTCCATTGCTGATAAAGACTTCATCCAATTGGGAGTCGAACAAGGTGAGACTAATTAATCATATAGCACTACAACCAAATTATCGCGGCAACAACATAACCCACCAAGAGATCCATCCAATGGATTCGAAAGTGTTTCATTCATATTTAATTAGTTGCTGATGGAGACTTCAATCAATTGACACTCAACACTAGGCCTAGTGCAGTCGCACTTATTTTATTTTTTATTTTTATTTTTGGTAGTGACATTCACACTTCCTCTAGGTTGCACTACAAAAATCATGGGGTGTAGGAACCACACCTCAAGGCCCAAAGGTTGTCCTAACACCCATGAACGGTGTGAGATGGGCTGGGATGAGGTGGTTTCCTGTAGGGGAGGGGATCTGGACTCGCACTGCACGCCATCCGCCAATGGTTGCCTCCTTCCATTACTTCACCTCCTGCCCATCAAATTTTGATGCCCTGTGAGACACGATGGACGCCCGTGAGGCCATGGGCACCAAACTGCTTTAGAACCCCTTAGTGAAATGAAAATGTAGCTTTCATGACCTTTTCCTCTCTTGCTATGTTACACAAGTGTTTGGTTACAGCAACAAATTTTCTCACCAGTTCTGTACTTTTTTGGGGGGGGGTGGGGTTTGGTTTGGGGGGTGTGGGGTGAAAACTTAGGGAGAATGATTTAGAAATGATGAGAAGGAGGTGAAGATGAATAATGAAATGATAGAATTTGTCCCCACTAGATACCCAATATCTAAATTTTGCTTTTGAAACAAAGGCTGAAAGTAGTAGTTCTTCTCTCAACCACATCAAGATCCTTCACATTTAAAGAAGAATTTGTATAGATATATCAAAATTGCTACTCAGGCAGTAAAATTCAAGTGAATAATAATAGAGTACATAATAATGATAATGCCATAACCATAATGTCCAGAAAAAAAAAAAAAAAAAAAACAGAAAGCCTTTAATTTCATTCATCCATAATTGGGTCCAAACAATTCCATATCCACTCAAATCTTCTCCTCTCAGAAAATAAATATCTTGCTGAACCCCCAATCTATATCAATGATCTGCTGAAGTTTTCTCAAGTTCTCTCTTTCTCTCTCTATATTTTTTCTCTTAGGCCGGTGATGGTGATGTCTATTACTCAGAGGTACCCTCAACTCCCCAATTTTATTCTTTTTCCTTTGTCTTATTTACTATTTGGGTTCAGGATCTATTAAGCCGCTGCAACCCCCGCCAGATAGAACCCTGGAGCAGAACAAGGTGAAACAGAGTAATCAAAAGACATCGGTGCTCCAGAAACATGTTTCTCGTTGTGCTCATCGCTTAGTATCTGCTTGAATCGACATTCTGCGCTACAGAAAGCCTTATCTCCTCTGAAAACAAAAAGACCCATACATGTATCAGTGAAAGATCCAAACAAGGGTGAGAAAGAGATGATTATAATTTCCCCCTCAAAGGACACCCCACATTTATACAGTTATATAAACTACAAGACCCATAAAAGAGATTGTATCTTTCCAACATAAGTCACCACATCTAAAAGCAAATAGGACCACAAGGGTATATCCTGGCTGCCATTAATCTACAATTAGAATGAGCAGTTTGAGGCCAAGCAAGAAAATATTGATTCCTCCCAACTACCAACACACCCAAAAGCAGTTAACCAAACTCAATGAACAAACAACCATCATGTGGATTTTTCACCATTCCCAAATTCCCAAAATACCTGTGATAATAGAAAAGTCTAGAGGGAGAGAGATATTAATAGTATAGGTGGAAAGAAGTCATTCCTCTACGTAAACCACTCTAGTTTAATATCCAACAAAAGAGAATAGAGGGAGAGAATCAACCCCTTTCCTTTTTCCTTCCCCTGTGACTCAAAACTAGTAAGAAAACCAGATCCCACAACTAGAATTTCCTACCATTAAATTATCTGCAATCATCATACCTAACTTCAGAATTGGAGCAAATAATGCTCCAAAATTCTGTTGTGTGGAAAAAGATAGTTGTGGCATAAAAGGAGGTTTAATAGCAAAATGAACAGAATGTAAGTAGCCAAGCTTAGCAGCTGGAAAACTCAAATGGAATAAACAACTGACAACTTATTTATGAAGCAATCTTGAATAAAAAATTTCCACAAAACAATAACATCCGCTTCCTTAAACTACAGAGGATCCAATCCTCAATTAATTAAAAAAAAAGGCAAGAGAATCTGCTAAAAACAAAGAGAGACAATTTAAATTTTTTTCCAAAACAGCCATCCTAGAAGTTCTCTAATGATTAGGAAAGAATGTGAATACCGTTTGGTTTTAAACTGATAGATCAGAATTCCAATAGTGGCCTGTTTTCCACTATATTTCGAACGAAACGATAGGCAGATCAATAGCACCTAACCTCCATTGTCCTGAATAACTACTTTGAATAATAATAGTTGATGAGATTGTTACTTGTAAATGTGCTTAAGAGTGAACCACCCAAGTGCTAAATGTGAAGTCATTGGAGTTTACAATTTGGAACAGTATGGGTTCCCCACTGTTACTTTTGAAATCTGAAGATATCTAGAACAGTAAAAAAGTCGTACCCAGTGCACGAGGCTCCCGCCACTGCGGGGTCTGGGGAGGATCATAATGTAGGGAGTCTTACCCCCGTTTCACGGAGAGGCTGTTTCCTGATAACTAGAACAGTATGTCACGACTAAAATAATGCCAGAATTACAATAACATATGAAAAATGCATACAACTCAGAAAAGCCAAATCCAACACATAAGCCCATGGGATGAGGTCTATTTAAATGGACCACTCATGCATGATTCCCTTGCTCAATGGGACAGTGCTCTGTGTCATTACTTGCAGACACTTCACAGTTGAAATTGATTAATTGCCGACGCTGAAAGGAAGCAAGATTACCATGCCAAATTCGGTCCACGGAAAGTAAAGAAAATTCACTAGACGATGGAAATGATTAAAACAGAATATACTTTTAGGTTAGAGATTTAAAAAGACTACCAACTGTCACTATGCATCTGCCCCTTGACTGTTCTGCCTCACTGTAACCACTTCATTGGTTTGACAGATATTTGGGAAGATTATTTGGGGAAACAAATATAGTAAGTTCATCGGAATATTAACTCAAACTGAGATAATGCATTTATGGAAAAAACATATGACATTTCGATCTGGCTGAGTTTAACGCAACGAAGACAGATAATTATTAATAACAAACTATGGGAAGATATTATTAATAACAAATCATGGGAAGATGATTTAGGGAAAAAAATCTGTTAAGGTTGTCAGAATATCAACTTGAACTGAGATAATGCATGTAAAGTAATAAATGCTTCATGGAAAAAACACACAACATTTCGATCTGGCTGAGTTTAACACAACGAAGACAGATAATTATTAATAACAAACTATGGGAAGATTATTTGGTGAAACAAATCTATTAAGGTTGTCAGAATATCAACTTGAGCTGAGACAACGTGTTTTAAGTAATAAATGCTTAATGGAAAAAAAATATGACACTTCGATCTGGCTGAGTTTAATGCAACAACTGAAATAAACAGCCAATTACTTTTAGCTGCATTTGCAGAAAAGCAATTGAAATTATAAATTGGCACCATGATAAGAATGAAGGCTATTAACTAATATGAGGGTTCTAGAGCACCTATTAACTAATATGAGGGATTCTGTTTCTCATTCCACGTTGCAAGCTTCTTAAGAACTCCTTAGAAGAATGGAAAACCATAAATGGTAAGTTAGTTTTATTTAACAGAATACTCGATAACAATTAAAACGGAATAGAATGTCAAACCACAAAATTGAATCATCATGTAAGAGAGACAATGAATCAAAATCCTCTAAAAAAATCAAAACTCAAATCTATTAATCTGAACTGTGCTATTAGATCTATAAGATATACATCAAAACACATGATAACGAGTGATGTAGGAACAGAGATCAATAAAATTCATAGACCTATATAAGCATACCACTATTATAATTCACAGACCACCCAAACCATGCCAACTAATAACACAAATCCAGAAAACAGTAAGCAAGATCCTGAACAACAGAATCTATCTAAATCAGACCATCTAAGAACTACCCAAAGCATACATCCATAAAATCCATAATGAAGGCTGATTCCGTAAAGAAACATCTCAAACTCTCAACCCGCAAGCTTTTCATTCATAAAGCATTAAAAACCATTCCAGCAGAAACAGAACAGTCAGTAGGTAGCCCGCAGGCAGATATCAACAGAAATACACAAAAAACATGCAGATACAGATGTATCCAAATAAATCAAAGTGCATTAAGAAAACAAACTATGCTTTATTAGAAAATCTAAGTAGCTGAGGGAGATTTGCAAGTAAAAATTGTTAAAAGAAAAGGATAAATGCTTTTTTTTTTAATTGATACCTGTACATGAAAATGTCCAGCCCATGAAGCTTCTTCTTGCAAAGATTGCAGAAGTTCAAGAAACTGGCAGCCTGAAATCCGGTTCCAGTCCCCACCACCACCCCAGTATACATGGGTGGTGATGGTACAGGGAAGGCTTGTGAATATCCCCAGTTGTCACCAGCGACGGCAGCGGCGGCAGTGACAGTGACTTGGGGCTTGTCATCGAAGTACTCGCGTTTCTTGATGGAATTGTTCCCAAAATGAGAAATTACACAAGTGTAGGTCTCAGACAATTCCATCTCATCCGTCTCCAAAATGGGTTGGCTAAATTTGGAGACGGGTTTAGCGGGAACGATCGGAATCGGCAGTGATCTTGGCGAAACCGCTATTTTGGCAGTTTTGCTATTAGCAGAGTAAGAAGCTTCATGGGTATCGTTCTTCTCGTTCATAGCAGCGACGATTCCAAGCCCAACAACATCTCCTTCGAAATAATTCCTCGGAGATTTTGCCTGGGACTTGAAATTGAAGTCCATAAGAGGAGAAGAAGAGTTGGGAGATTTGGAGCCATGATCGGATGAAAACGATTCAGATAGATTGGTGAAAAGGGACAGGTTGATAAAGGGTCTCTTCTTTTCCGAGGGATCCGACATCTTTCGTCACCTCTTCGGAAAAAGTTTTCTTCAGTGGGTCTCTCTTTAGTTTCGTGCTTTGGCTTAGCAAATCTATAGGTATTTATACCACTTTCACGAGACTATACGGAGGAATTCAACAGAGAGAGAGATGATTTATCTGGCTTCGGCATGAAATAAATGAGGTTACCCAAAGAGGAGAGATAGGACTGGCGAGTTGCTATAAATTTCAGAGCAGTTACGAAAGTTTCTTTGAGGAATCTACTAATCTAGACACAGTTTTCAGAGAGAGAGAGCAGACAGAGAAGAGAGAGAGAGAGAGGGTTTTCAGAGGAAGACCACTCTTCTCTTCTCTCTTCTCTAAAAGCCTTCTGGGTTTCAATTTTCAAGAGAATATAAAGCTATCAAAACACTCTTAACAGATACCGAAAATGATTTCTTCTGATTTTTTATTTTATTTTTTAGTTAATAAAGAAACAACCATGACTTATTTACCCATTTTGTCTTTTTCTCCTATATTTTATACTGTCTACGTATGTTATTATTCTAATCAAATACATGTTGTTCCTTCCCTTCCTACCATTAGTGTTCATACTCAAGAAAAAAAAAAGTTATTATTGAGTTTTTATCTCTTACCTAGTTAACAAATATTTTTTGTGCAATCATGGCCATTTGATTTGGATTCTTGGCTAGTTGGATTAACATTGTCTTAACATATTTTTTTGAGACTTTTTGATTGATGGTAGATTACCTTATTGGAAAAAGAATTGGCATGTAGTGTGGTCTATATTGACGTTTCTCCGTGTTTCTTTTTCCTTTCTATGTATAAAGATATTCTTATCTCTTGTTTAGGGGAAGAGAGAGATAGAAACAAAGAATGTTGGTGTAGACTGCACTTTTAAACAATAAACTACTTCTGTTACTTAAAATACTGCTAATGTCATCCCAATTTTTTATGAGACCAGCTATTGCCTAGTGCAGTTGGTTTTGTTGTTGTATATTGATGCAATTGTTATTTGGCATGTCTTGTATTCGAAACTCTCCACCCCCTCCCCCAACTAGTTGGCCTTTGGGCTTTTTATAGGAAATAAAAATGGATAAAAAAGAAACTATGATTTTATAAGGAAAAGAACTTATAAGACCTTGAATTTTCACTCGGTATCCTTTACAAGTTCTTTTTTTATTTTTTTTGGTAGAAGTATTTTAAATAAGTTCAATCATCTAATTGAGGTGCATTCTCTATCACAATTTCTTGTCTTATTATCTATGTTGCTATTGACCTAAACCTTTAATTGAGGGTTTGGCTAATTCCAATTCCATTTTTTTTTTTTTTTTGTGTGGGGGAGGTGTAATAGAATGAAGGGTTAGCTCATAGAGACCCATGTCCTCTTTGGCGTGCTACCATATCCAATGCATGTCCAACGACTAGTAGCATCAGGCAGACACCTTCAATCATCAACGTACTAGTGTGCTGGAGAGGATCTGATTCCTACCTTACAATGTACAAGAAATGAATTAATTTGGTCAAAATGATCAATGGTTCATAGTTAATCTATTTACTAGATGAGACAAATCTAATGGATCAAGCATTTATTGTTTAGTTTTTTTCATGACTAAGGATGTAGTACATGAATTGTAAATACAATTAATTGAGAATAAATATTAATTCCATGTATTCCATGGATCAAGCTTATTAAATGCTAAGTCTAAAGGGTGATGAATACAATGGATTCGATAATTTACCAACCATTTTTTTTTACGATAAATAATCTACCAACCTAAGTCTGTTTGATCTAAGTCTTGAAATGTTTTGTAAAATTTCTAAAGGGCTACCGGTTACTCGTTATCGTCAAAGTGGTGAACTAAGACATTGTAACTTTAGTTATGCCAAAAAAAGAAAAAGAAAAAAAGAAACTTATAACTTTGTAGCGAGCATGTAACAATCTTATTTTTGGAAGAAAAGTCGAATCACCCCCTTGATGTTATCACTTTAGCCTTACGAGCCTTCCATGAATTTCAACAAGCACTTCTTCTTGGTTTATCAACTACATCAACAGTTCCTCTAAGATCATCCAACTTGAGTACCTCTGATTGGATTTCCCCACCTCTAGATTTCTTTAATATAAATTTTGATACGTCCCTTCTCCCAGATACAAATAAAGGGGGCATTGGTTTTACTTGTCATGATCATTTTGGGAAGACCACATTTGTAGTCTTAGAAATACACATGGAAAATTAAGTTGTATTAATATATTTGTTATAAAAATAAATAAATTTAATGATACAACTAATCCCAAAACAAGTGGAGAATGACATGGGGCGTTTGTTTGATATTTCTTAGTGAACCCACTAGCGTAATATTGTTTCAATAACGTAGCATTCTTTTCTTTATTCATAATATCTATAAGGTAAGAAAAAGCATGGTTTCCCTTCGCTTGCATGAGATTCAATCAACACTCTCTTTTTGGATCAATATATGAAGGATAAGAAAGAGGTCATTTTTCTAGAAGAGGGGAGAGAGACAGACATGACGTTGCAGGTGGGGGGGTTACATCTCTAGACTACACTCCCGGACATAAAAAAACTAGTGAAAAGCACCACCACTACTTGTTAGAACACTCATTGTTGATATTTTACATTTACAAATCTAATTTTAGTTGTTCTTTCATGTATGTGCCAAGAGAGATTAAAATCATTGTTGACTTCCTAACAAAGAAGGTTATGTCTGTAGCATGTACAACAATTTGACCTATTTTTTATTCATGGATACAAAAATAGTGTTGTCCGATATACATGAAAAAAAAAAAAACTTGGAAGTCATATTGAATGCACATGGAAAATTAAGAAGTTGTATTAATACATTTGTTATAAAAATAAATAAATTTAATGATACAACTAATCCCAAAACAAGTGGAGAATGACATGGGGCGTTTGTTTGATATTTCTTAGTGAACCCACCAGCTGAATATTGTTTCAATAATGTAGCATTCTTTTCTTTATTCATAATATCTATAAGGTAAGAAGAAGCATGGCTTCCCTTCGCTTGCATGAGATTCAATCAACACTCTCTTTTTGGATCAATATATGAAGGGTAATAAAGAGGTCATCTTTCTAGAAAAGGGGAGAGAGACAGACATGACGGTGCAGGTGGGAGAGTTACATCTCTAGACTGCACTCTCGGACATAAAATTTTCTTAAAATATACATATATGAGAAGGTTCCTTGAATAAGACACCATTTCATGCTGATTTTTTTAGTTATTATTGTTATTTAGAAAAACAATTTAATCATTCATGTGAGAAAGCATAGTAAATACATAGTTTTTCTAATCATTATTAATTTATTATTGATCTTGATTTTTTTTTTTCTTTCAAAAAGAATATTATCTATTTATTGGGGAAGTATTTCTTGTGAGAGAGTGTGGTTCTTGCATATGTGTAAGGTTCAATGTGAACACACGAGGAAGCATTTGAGAGAAAGAGTTATTTTTCTTTTTATAAGGGTGGGCCGTCATTTTGCTCCCTATATGTTTAGGCACAGAAGCCACACTCGCCTCCATAAAGCATTTTTTTTTCCTATTTATTAGTAAAAAAATGTGAGCCAATACAAAATAGCTCCTCACATTAAAAGTGTGAGACTTTTGAGGTGAAAAGTTGAAGCACAAGGGAAAGGGGAAAATCATTTCTCTTTTTAAAACCCAATCATAAAAAAGAAAGTTGTTTATAACTTAATATTTTTCACAAAATCTATGATATTATAACCCCACTGGTCTTCAAAGCTTTTGTTTAGAAAACCACAAAGTATCATCATGTGGGCAAAAAGAACATTCATCTTATTTAAATTGACATATATGTCCCTGTTAGTCTAATGATTCTACTAGTAAGTGTATTGCGTTGAAAGGCCGAAAGGACAATGCCCACTATCAAAAATTTAGATTTCCTTAGAAGGACTAATTTGATTTTAACCCTACAATATTAGACAACCCATCTCTACTATAGAAAGAAGGAAGAAAATAAAAATCAACTCTACTAGTTAATATTAGAAAAAGAAAAGAAAAAAAATTAAGTTTTCTAGAAGGATTAAGTTTTCTTTGTACATGTTTATGGTTTATCTGAATAAAAGTTATTCGTGTGATGATGTGATGTTATAATTATTTATGTTCATCATTAATTCTCACTCTTTATTGTTATAGTTTGAAGTATAATTTTTTAGCTCAATCTGAGGATTAGATGGGATGGATGAATGAATTCTCTCTTCACTATGATGAAGAGAAATTACGTCACAACGTAAAATAAACATAATGACTCTCTTTGATTGCAAGAGAAATAAAAGAAAAAGAAGTAAAATCAAAACATTATTAAAATAGAATCTTTTTGTAATAATTACTTACCATGATGATACATTTAATTCTAAAATATATTAAAATTTTATTTTACATTGCCATCAAATTTCTAAAATATGTTAAAATTTTACTTTACATTGCAATCAAATTTCTTTTAATTTGAAAAGTAAGGTAAATTTTACATTGAAAACGTATTTACCAAATATAATGAGAATTTTAGGTGGAGATAGGATTTTTTTTTTAGGTGGGATTCTCCCTTCATGAGAATCCCACCATGAAGGGAGAATCACTGACTGAGGGTTTCGAATGGTTTTCATGGGGTATCAGAGAATAATAGGGGATGTCTCTATGAGGGGGTCTTTTCATTAGAAAAAAAAACCTGCCCAACATAAAGGGCCTTTTCATAGAAAATAGTAGTAATGGGACTTGATTTCTTTATATTGTGGAGCCCACTACATTAAGTGACTAGATCACATGACATACTTTGCGATTGCCGTAATGTTAATATTTCTCTCAATATATAGATGGTGCCAAGGAGGGGTTTGGATACTCAATAATGTAAGAACTGATCAATCTTTACTTGGTTCAACTTTATATGTAAGTCTTAAGTCTTAGTTTGAATGTCAAGAAATGAATATAAAAAGAAAAGAAAAGGAAAAAATAAATTTGACGAGAGATATGGATACATAAACCAATTATTTCATCATGATGACATTTTTTTCATATTGTGTAATTCATTTTACTCCATTACCAAAAATAATTCATTTTACTCCACGCAAATTACTCATCGCTATCATTCATTCTAAAGTCTTTTTAACAAGAAAACCCTCAAAATTGGTTGTCCACTTAGAGATATTATTTGATATGGGTTGTTGCTAGAAAACCCATGACTAACTTTTTAGAAAAATCATGCTTAATCGAATATTTATCTTTTTGTGAATTTTTTCATCAATCAAGCTATGTAATGTTCTTGATTGCATGAGATATTTCTGAATGAGACAGCGTTCTTTGTTCAAGAGTGCAGGGTGCACCAAAAGCTTCCACTCTCTCTTTATCTTTCCCTCCTCTGGGCAATGAGGTCATTTCATGCCCAAAGGAGAGAAACAATTGTTTTAAAAAGAAAGATCAAGCATGCAAGAATTGGAAAGGCTAGTATCTCTTTCCTATTCTTGGTGAAAATGAAATTAATCCATCAACAAAACATAAAGTTAACAAAACAATCTGAAACAGCTCATGGTGCATATTTTTGAAGATGACTCTTAAAAAAAAAAAATCCCTTTAATAGATTTTCATTTTAATCTTTTTCTAGCGTATTCATCAAACAAGATATGTCATGTTCTTGACTTAATCAAATATTTATTAATAGTTTAAAAAAGGTAGATCTAGCATGTAAGAATCGAAAACTCTAGTATCTCTCTCTAATTATTGGAGAAAATAGAATCTATTCATAAACAAAGCCATAGAGTTAACCAAACAATGTGAAACATCTTCTGAAGCATATTTTTCGCTTTATTGGTTTTTCATTTCACTCTTTTGTTGTTATTTTTTACTTTTTTTTGTGATTTATTCATCAATCAAGCTATGTCATATTCTTGATTGCATGGAATATTTATCAGGAAAAAAGAACTTTGTCCAGAAGTGAGTGCTTATGCCGTGACACAAGGTGGAAAGAAATGATAGCTTCACCCTCATAATAGTACAAAATCCTACCCTTGTTGTTGCTTCAGTGCGTATTGATTTGTTAGTCCTCATGCTGGCGTAGGGGCTAATGGGCTATGCTCTTCAACATAAAACTCTTTCCTTATTTATTAATAGCACTCCTGAATAGAACACGCCACCCTATTTATTAGTAGTTTAAAAAAAAGGTTATGAATAAAAAGATTACTTAGTTGGTGAAAAGGTAATTCATCCATCAACAAAGCATGGATTTAACAAAACAATGTGGAAATCTTATGATACATATTTTTGGAAAGAGCACTTAAAAAAAAAACTCCATTTATGATTACCCTTTTTTATCCGGTAAAAAGTTTTTCAATTAGGCTGGTCTCATGGTTTTAGTGCAAGTTATTGGATTGGGTATTGATTATCACGAAAAATTGATATGGTATCGAACAGAAATACCCTTGATTTAAAAAAAAAAAAAAAAAAAAAAGGAAGATTTTTTTACCTTATTACCCTTGATTCATATCGTTTAACCAAGATAGTATCAACCAAGTATTGACAGTTGAGATTGAGAACATGCAAAACCAATACGGATCGATGATCTGATGCCAATACTAGGGCTCGTTTGATAACGTTTCTGCCGTTTCTATTTCAAGAAACGACAGAAACATAAATTTTCGTTTCTAGAAACAGAAACGGAATTGAAGGTGTTTGATAAGTCATGTTTTTAGAAGTCGATGGTAACCAGTGAAAGAATTGCCAAAAGTCGTTTTCAGAAACGGCGAAATAAGTTGAACTTGTTTCTCCTAGGTCGTTTCTTGAACCATAAATAAGTAAAAATTTCTATTTCTATTTCTAAAAATAAGTGAAACGAAACAGTTTTATCAAATATTTTTTACTCTATTTCTGTCGTTTTTGAAAACATAAACAGTAAAAATGCGTTTTTTAAAACGTTATCAAACGGGCCCTTAAAACCATGACTGGCCTATACTTTTGTTTGGTTATAGGGACGACTGGGCTGACTCCTGATGAACCATTTTATAAAGCAATGAGATTAGTTAAGGACACATATGTAATTTCATAGAGAAGATAAACGTGGTTTTGTGTTTCGATGGGGGAGGGGGCGTTTCTGTCATAACAATGGAGTCCTCGTGTGGTTTGTGTTGAACATATGAAGATGACGACACTTGTCAGGTTTCATTTTTCACCTGACGGTTTTACCACGCTTTTTGGCACTTCCCCTCTGGGAGTACTTTTGAAAAGGACTGCCACGTAATCACCACCAATCTCACTTTGACACGCTTTAAATAATAACCGTTGGACTCTCTCAAAATGACATTTTTTTTTTTTGTTTTTTTTTTTTAAATTTCAGAATACCGTGTGGGACATGAGGACATGACCAAGCATTTACGTTACTCTAAGCTGCTCCATACACGTGGCATTGTTTGATTGGATTATATGTGAAATCTTGTCAGTCCGCGTCAAGACGCTGACAGCCTATGGTTTGGTCTTTGTAATGATTGAGTCTGTGGGACCCATCTTCCTTCGCTTGGCTTGCTCTGTTGTCCTTTTCGACGACTTGAGACGACGATACGGTAGCCGGTAGGGGTATGTTATAGGACGTGGATACATAGATCACAGGTGTTTAGAACCGTTGGATTGGAATTTGATCCATCATATTACTGCAGCAAAGTCCAAATACTCCAAACTGATTATTTCAATTAAAAAAAAAACTTCCAATTCCTGAATTATTTGCATTCAAAATCAAAATACCCTCAATGTATTGGGTTTTTTCGGTTGCAAGACCAACCCTGGGGTAGGCAAAGATACACAAGGGCCCACTCGACCACATTATTATTACACTATTATTACCATTCCTAGATAGGATGGAAGGGGAGGGATCCGGCTCCTCTATTGCGCACAAGGGGCCCATTCGACCACATTATTATTACACTATTATTACCATTCCTAGATAGGATGGAAGGGGAGGGATCCGGCTCCTCTACTGCGTACAAGGGGTGATAACATAGATTTGACGCCTAGAAGTACCTCAAACAGAACCCAACACCTGGACGTGCATTTCAAATACCCTCCAGAGTGTTGGACCTGGGATACTGCCCCTTGTGCGCATTAGAGGAGCACAACTTAGAGGGAAGAGGGTTGAACAAACGACCAAGTGCTCTCTCGACTTGAATTCTCTGTGGTGCAACAAGGCATATGGCGTGCATCCAACGCCTAAAAATTCCTTGGGTTGCATGCGATTGCCGTGGGACCCATGCTTGAGCATTTTTTGTTGTTGGATGCCCGCCAAGGCCAAGCACCCAGTTACGCCACAAAGGAATTCAATTCAACGCTCCTGCGTTCAATGCATTAGTATGCATTCCCATTTATATTCTACTCAAAGCTCTACCCATCACTATTCTATAGTTTTTTATGGCATCATTAGTCCATGGTATTCCAAAAAAAAAAAAAAAAAAAAAAAAATCTATTATTCTGAATTCTAAATTAATTTTGTCACTTGGCAAGTTAGGATTAAACTTTATATGTTAACATGGGACTTTTGGAATCTACTGGTTCACAAAATTCGAATCATATTCAATTTATCAAATTATAGATATTTGGATCATCTTGATAAACTTATGAAAGCAGATAATGTAGGAAAATTTTATCGTTAAATATATTTTTCAGTATTATATATACATATACTATATTTTATGAGGGGAAGAATTTGATCTCCATATAAAAGTCGAAGAGTAATAAAAAAATGAAAAAAACACTCAGATGAGTTTTCGCTTCTTAGCCTATTGGCATTTTCTACCACGAGACTGTTTCTATTTTTTCTATTTAATTTTTTGGAACCGCAAGACTCTGGTCAACTTTGCCCAAGCATTTTTAACTTATTGAGAGTAGTAGTATTAATAACTACCCATTTATAGGGAGACGGGTCTGATTGCCATGCAAGAAATTCTTGATTCTTCACATTTTTTACTCATTGTTGGAAAACTAAATTTTTTAACTTGATTCATCTTTTTCAAAACCTAAAATTTTAACTTAGACTCATATTTTTTCAAAACCTTGAGTTCCATGAGTCAAACTTTGTTAGGGCAAGTTTGTTTATTTTCTTCTTCTTCTCCTTCATTGAGTGAGGACAGAGTGATCGACAAAAGGTTTTGGTTGTCTCACAGGTGAGAAGAAAAAAATGGGTAATATAGAAGACAACGAAAAAGATAAAAAATAACAAAGGGTTTTGTTTAATTGCATAACAAATTTATCATCTATGAATAATATATGACCAAAAAAAAAAAAAAACACCTTGGATTGGTGAGTTTTACATGATTCAAACTTGATCTGGCCAATGAAAATTGAGACTGATTTGGACTTTGTCTGTTCATTTATTGAATCTGAGTGAATATTCATGACTTCTAACTAGGTTTCATATTTTTTACTCGACACCTGTGTCAAAATCTGAATTTCAACCATGCTTCTACCATGAGACAAGTTTGTTGTTTCTTAAAAAATTTAGACCTGTAATCCATGACATTATTTCAATCAGAAATAGATGTTTAGCTGAAATTGATATCACCACATTAAGACTATATCTATCAAAATTAATTGGAACAATCAACTCTCTTTAAAAAATAGGGACCATTAAAAGGAGGAGAGTATATAATGGATCAAATTGTTACGAGACCCCATCAAATTCACCTGTTCTATCCAAGGAATTTCCATCTCTCCAATATGGAAAGGGGGGGTATTTGTTTGGCTAGGAATTATATTGGTATTGATATTGATTTATATATTTTTAATTTTTTTAAGATTTCTTTTTCATCTCTCTCTATATATATATATATGATTTTAATAATTGGGATGGATAGGGAGGACAAGAGATATTTTCTTAGTCCATAGACTCCCTACCAAAACTAGAAAAAATGGTGGATTAATGAGCTTCAAAAGTGCCGATCTTAACCAAATCTTGTTGTGATTCCCCACTTCTACTTATTGTCTCTTGTCCTCTTGACCATACATTTTATAAAATTATTTTTTCGAAGAATTTCTTTTGAAGGGTGGGGAATGGTATTCTTGGTTCTGAATTCTGATTAGATTCTAATAAATAAAAAGTAACTTTCCTCATAAAAAATTTTAAATAATTAAATTAACAAGTACCTTCAATGAAGCATGCACGAAAAATAAACAAGGTACACGAGATATTCGAGTATGCCATTTTTTATATGTTTTAAGTACAACCTATGCATTCACCAAAAAATAAAATAAAATAAAAAAAAATAAAAAAAGAAGCACAACTTATACAAAGTTCCCTAAAAAGCAGTGTGGTCTCTATACTAGCGCATGAGCTAATGAGAACACTAGCAGAAGCATCAATATGGATGTAATTTCTATCTTTAAAAAGAGGTGGATGGTCAGTTCGCCCTTCACTGTATCTAGGCATAGGGGCCACGTTGCCTTTTAGAATTTTTTTCCTCTTCAATATAATAGAGATTTACAAACATTACTTTTTCAGATAAGAATGTGATTGCACTATGAACACTAGGATAGTCTAGTGGTGGTAGATTTGGCTCGTGGAGCTGGCACCCAGGGGAGGAGGTCGTGGGTTCGATCCTGTCGTACGCATTGTGTGAGCGTGAGTGTGAGTGTGTGTGTGTGTGTGTTTGTGTTTTCTTATTTATTCTGTACCCACATTAAGCGCAGGGTCTCAGGTTCGATTCTCCATTTGTGCATCTGTGATTTAAGTGGAGATCATAGCGGTGGGTTGCTGTGCTAGTCTCCCCGAGGATTAGTCGAGGTGCACATAAGCTGGCCCGGACACCTTGGTTGATACACACACACACACCCTAAAAAAAAAAAGAGAATGATTGCACTAATGTAAACTAGGATTGAATTCCTTTGTGGCGCAACAGGGCATCTAGGGCACATCCAATCCCCAGAAACGCTTAGGCACAGAGTCCAAGGTGGTTGCACGTAGTCCAAAACATTTCTGAATGTTGGATGCATATAGACGCCCTGTTGCACCACAAAGGATCCAAGTCAGATAGACTTTCACTACCACGTAAATAATTGATGATATGAATAACATGTTCATAAATCAACCATTTTTCAGCTGGTTTAAAAAAAGCCATGGGACGCTAGCAGAAGCTGAAAAGCCAAATTGTGCTCAGGAGATGAAACCGCCCCTTGTATATAAAAGTTTGTTTCTTGGATTTGAAGGATTGGGAGTAGTGATATGTAAAATAATTTTCCCATTAAGATATTTGAAATGCAAGTAAAACCTTCCCAAGCCATCAAGCAAACTCAAACCTAATAATAATATTATAGGAGTGTTCTCTACGGGCACCCCTGCATTTAAACATAGGGGGTGTGAAATGACCACCACATGCTCCTACTTGATGCATAAGCTCTCTCTCATTAGCTGGCGTGCAGTTGGAAGAGCCATGCGCCCCAACAGAGAACTTTTTTCCATAATAATAATATTCATGCTTAGTAATATTGACGGATCATCATCATTATCATGAATGGACGACTAAATGTGGTCAATCCAAGGAATCCATTGGGGGTACGATATCTTGTATTCCATCGCTTGTATAAATCCGCTGATTTCAAAGTGCCGTTAAGATGCCAAAGGTTATATGGATATTTCAATAAATTTCTTGTATAGGATTCCTTATATATTTGTAGTGCCATCTGTGCCAAAAAGGAAAAAAAGAGTTAAAAAAGAAACGGGATTAATTTAAATAATCTTATCATGGTTTTGATACCTAAATATAATATGTCAAATGTTTGGTACCCTAGGCACAATTTCTCGAAATGTTAGTTACCCAAAAGCATACTCTAAAAATTTGTTGGTGCGGCTATGAAATTTGAGTATCCATGATGTGCATTGGAGGCTGAGGCAAGGGACTGAAAATCCTCTGCAGTGAGAACAACGGTGCAGTGAGACAGATGACCAAAAAACCTTGGGACGTCTGCCCAGATGCTCTCGATCATCTAATGCTCACCGCACTCACTGTAGAGAATGATCCTCCGACAAGGGGAATGCTGGAAAGAATGCAGCAAGCAAAACAATTGGAAACTACTTCTTATGGATCTGGTACAACAAAGCAGAAGATCTATTCTTCACCATCTTAAGAATGTAATGAGTGATTTCTTGAATGTAACTATCATTGCTTTAAGGGCAAGGATGGACAAAATTAAAAGTACCGTATTAGATGATGTAGACTCTCTTTTTTTTATTTCGAAGGAATGTTGTTCTCTCTACCCAAAAAAACAAAGAAAAAGAAACGCATATTACAATCATTAAAGGATTTTTTGGAACTCTATGTTCTTGCGCGTGACACAAAAGGGGTGAAATAGCCAACTTGCCCTTCATGAAAGGCAAAAATCTTACCTCTTTGTTGATACTTCCACGTGTATTCATTGGATGCCAAGCTGGCCGAGAGGCCATTGCTGCCTTTCAGGGTACCTTCCTCTCCCAATAAATAAAGCAAACAAATAAATGGAAAAATATGGACAACAACCCAACTGGCCTGTCTTTCGACAGCCGATTTTTTCCTGTATTTGCTTTCGCATTCTCATATTAAATAGAAGATGTAAGATGGCATATTCACATTCAATATTGAACAGTTTCAACAGATTAGTTCTAACTGTTCAATTTTGATTCCTCTACAACGGGAAAAAAGATCCTCTGGACTTATTGGACTCCATGTTGCTTCAATTCCATTGAGTGGTACTATGCCGATTCTCAAGGTCATTTAGCTTTGTATACATTACCTTCATATCTGTGTCATTGGAAATAATTAGCTAAGCAACCAGGAAATTGGTACTTAACAATATGCCCAGCTCAGATTAACTGATACATCAGCCTAAGATAGATATGCTCTATAGCTGTTTCGGTGTAAAATGCTATATTATAGGTTTTGAATGTTGCGACTTGTGACCTGTTCTTTTAGTGCTTATTTCCAATAACAGAGATATGATATTACCCTAATTTTCTTTAAATTTGGAAGCGCATAGACTGGTAGAAGCTAAAAAAATAATTGCTCAAATAACTTCAATGATCATAGAGGATTAGCATGATAGATGATACATGCTCTGGCTCCCTTCTTTGGCAAAAGCTCAGACATCATTCCCATCAAGGATGAAGAAACCTATGTTCACCTCCGCCAGTTGTAGCTCATCCACTCTTCCACTGGCTCACAATGCAAAGACATGGTTGTAACCAATCACACCACCTTTTCAGGTGAGACCTAAGAGAAACAAACCCCCATGATATAGCTCCAGAACTGCCTGAAATTCCCTAGGGGCTTGGATCATAACAGCAGAAAAGTCAATACTGTCCTTCTCTTCGAAGATGATGTTACCATCAGGGGCTACTCGACTATCTCATCCAGGGTGCAAGTCAACTAGGTTATAAGCTCGGTCTCCTATAACTCCAAATGGTCATGCTAGTTTGACACCCTCAATCTTCAGTTCTTCAGTGCACAACAGGCTGCGAGCACAACTCACAGTTGTATTTGCTGGCTTGAAAGTGAATACGTTGATACTTCCATTTGATTGTTGGGAAGTCTTTCATGGTGCCGGTCCCCTTCCATGTATGTCTTGCTGTGGCTTTTTTGTAGGTATAGTTGAATGCCATGAATGGATTCATCTTGGTGTTCCCCTAACCCCTGTGATACAAGAGTGGAGGTTGTCAGCTGTTTTAATTAAATACATGACATGAACGAGAGGGTGTAATTGGAAAAGGGAGAAATATGATGCTGGAAATTGAAGGGCAAAGCAGGGTTGGTTGGAAAGATTCAAAAGACGGTTGTTTGCAGTAAGAAGATGAAGACACAGAAATTGTTTTCATTGCCCTGGGAAGGGGGGGAGAGAGAGAGAGTGAGAGAGAGAAGGGAAGACGGAGGGGGTTAGTGAGGAGAGCATACACAAATCCCAATCAATGGTTAAGGATACAATGTTGAAGCCCAGGATAAAATGTCCTAAAAGAGTTAGAATACATAGTACTGCATAGACAGATCCCAGAATATAAATAACTTGTTAAATCAAAATGTAGTATTTTTCGATAATCAAGCTGGTTATCTGTCGGTGGTGAAGTACAAAAAGGTTTCTCAGCTCCCATCTGCAATGCGAAACACTATGAAAGTTACCAACTTAACAAGCTGGCCTACCATCACAGAAAGTTAAGATTAAAGACGCGGCACCCCGGGGGGAGAAATGAATGAAGCAATGAATGAAGCTTTGCTGCCAAAGTGCAGAGTTGGGTTGGATTTAGAAGAGTAATCCCATCAATGAAGTTGTACTATCAAAGTAGTTTTTTTTCCCTTGAATAATAAAAGCAGTTTTGGATGTTCAGGGTGGGGAAAAAGAGCCAGCGGAGAATGGTTATTCGTCCGAACATGCTTGACGAGAAGAGGGAAAGATGGGATCTTAGTCATATCGAATAGTTACCAATACCAGCCCATGGAGGAGTAATGTCATGGCTTCTAATGCAACCTTCAAGCGGCATATTAAAACCAAGAAAGATTACGGCAAAAGGAACTCATTTGGAATGTAGAGTGCAATAAGGATGCCTTTCCCCTGATTTTTCAGTTGGCCAGTGGCAAGCGTGCACTGGTGAATATGCCCAAGAAGATGGCTGTTCTGTGTTTGGTCTCCTGAACTTGAACTTGTATCTTAATGATTTTGAGCTGCCTCAGATGTTTCAGCTCTTTCAAGGAGTGTGACAAAAAGATTCAGGAGGGTCATCATGATTTTAGGGTTATCATTACTTTTCCCAAATAAAAAGGTTTCAAGGGTATGGAATCTAAATAGCTCAAGTCTCTTTGTGGTGACGTTTATGTTCCAACCCTTGCACAGAGACAGGTGGTCCAGATTTTCCCAAGTCTTTCTAGGCAAGCATATTGCCGTAAGATTCAGTTCTTTATATAGATAGCCGGAAAAGATAGCATTCTCACCGTAGATCAAATAATTTCAATGGGCTTTTTTCCTTTCCAATATTTGTCTTCTATGTCTGAAACCTGATAATTCTGTCCATCCTTGGTTGTTCAACATCCATTTACTTTTGCATGGTGGTACCATTTTGGAGGAGATTGGCAAGGGCTGGTCATGACTTCCACTTCTAATCTGCATTAGGAATGAGGGGACCAGAACTTCAGATCTAGAAGGATTTTTTGGGTCATGCCAGCAGCATTGTGGAACCTATGGCTGAAAAGGAAAATATAACAGCCTCTCTTAAGGTGGCCTACAAAGCTGAGTAGAGTATTCTTCTGTGGGCAATGTGTGTGAAGGCTTTTCTGGTATTTCTACTACTGAAATTGGAAGAGACTGGAGATGTTTTCTCGTGTAAGTTCCAGTCGCTATGTACATGTTTTTTTTGCTTCATTGGAACATGTAGAACATAGTGGGATCTTTCTTTATTAGAAAAAAAATATTGGCTTATTGTGTGTGTGAGAGAGAGAGAGAGAACCTCATGATAATTCACTGATCAGCTTCCTGTGTAAGCGGTGTAGATCTCTCTCACTTCCATCTCATGATCAGGAGTAGATAGGTCCTCTATCCCAGCAATTGTATCCTCACTCTCCAGCTCTGCAATAGCATTACCTTTAAAGTCACTGTCAAACAGATTATCATAACCCTCCATATCTGAAAAATCACTAAATGATTCAATTCTCTGCTGTCTTCCTCTGTAACCAATAAGGGACTGGACCTTTTCTCTCCATAGAACTAAGGGGCACTTCTGAATAAGCTCAGAACCATCATAAGCTTCTGTCAAGAACACGCTAAATCTCTTTCCCCTCTCAGAGACGTAGAAAATCCCAAAATGCTTCAAAAGAAGTCTCATCAGTTTCTGGGGCATTACAAGTTCATGACGGAAGTGGGTAAGGTGGTCAGTAACCACCCTCTTCTCAATGGTAAAGCTAAGTAGCTCATGCATCACTGCTACTGCTCTCTTATCAAATTCCTGTGACCCTGCTTTAAGCCCTCGAGCATCAGCATATGGAGATAGATAACACCGTTTCTGGAAGTGTTCAATTTTCCCACCAAACTGGAAAATTTTCTTGCAGTTTGGAGGGAATTTCATGGGAAATGGAAGTGTGAGCAACCCTGGGGTGGGAGGGTTAGACTCAATTACCCCATCCACTTTCTTCTCTAGTTCTGTTACAGCCCAAGTTGGATTCCAGGAGACAAGTTCCAAATACTCAACATCATCCTCAGATTTAACCACCCTGAAGTATTGGGGGTACTTGTAGGCCCACCTGGTTTGGAAATCATAAGGTAGGCCAAAGTCTCTCCGGAAGTGGGCAATCTTGTCCATGGAAAGCCGCTTATCCACTGTCATCATCAAGAGCCTGGTAACATGCTCAGCAGCTTTCTCTCCATGCTCCTCCAAGATCTTTGCTTCCTCTTCCACCAAGTCTTCAGCTTCCTTGGTCATTCCACACCATATAACTCGCTTGTTATCTTTGTACAATTCAAACAGCTTCGGTGATTTCCGTATGAAGTCCGATATCTTGTGGGGCTTTGGCAGGTTAATATGCCTTCTGTACTGTTCCAATGATCTTAAAGGAATGACTTGCTCAGGTTCTCTCTTCAAAACTTCCATAAGAAACAAAATCTTTGAGGCTAACTTCAACTTCTCTGTTGCTATTTCTAGATCATGCACCCTCTTTTTCTTGCTTCTGTCCTGAACCCGCCTACCTGTAGTCATAAACCGCAACAATGAAGGTGATTCACTATACCCACTCCCCATTACAGAATAAGACATTTCATTGGGGATGAAATGCCTTCTTTTCCAAAATTGCTTCACCGTATCAAAAACTCTGATAATCTGACAAGTTGCCATTGGAATCTACCCCACCAAAGAGCTAATGCATTTGGTCATAGGAAGTGTGCTTGAGATGCCTTGGCTACCCGACCATTGATTGGCCCATAGGGATAATGTGTTGTATGCCCGACCACTCGACTAATGGCTGGTCCATGTGCTCGGTGTGTAGTATGCTCGACCACTCGACTATTGACTAGTCCAAGAGTGTATGTGGTGTATCAATAGGAATATTAGCTTGAATGCTGAAGTGTAAATCGGCTCTACCAATTGCATGTCAATAAATATATTACCTTCTTCTATCAAAAGGAGGGGGAAAAAAGCATTAGGACAAGTACAAATCCGATGGCAGTTTATGGAATAAATTAGTATTATTATAATTAAACCATCAGATTAAGAAGAACCTAATTATCCATAACTTCAGACATGCATATGTTAATAGTGCATATGGAAGGACGAGTAAAATTCTCAAGTAGAAACTAAAAGACTAATTCTCAAGAAGAAACTAAAAACCTTGACAAAAAACCTGAGATGGAGTGAGTATGGTGGTCAACTAACACTAAGGAGAGTTAGATTAGTGGTTTTGTGCAAACTTTCAGAGTGTTAGTTCTGCAAGTAAAGCTTTGAAGGAGGACTGCAATCATGCCAATTGAGATATGTTGCTTAACTTTTCGAAAAAGAGGTTTTAAAATTGAATGCCATGAATGGATTCATCTTGGTGTTCCCCTAACATTTCCAGTCTGGTTTTCATGGGGTTCTAAGGCAGGCCAGTCGTGGAATTCATTCTGACTTTATGGACGTTCTTGTTAATTTCAGATTTGGGTCTTAATCATATGTCAGGCTGGGTTTCATTTTCGTTTTTTGGGTTTAATTAGTTGTGGGTCTCTGTTTATGGCATCGGTTGAATTTATGAATTTAGGTTATAATGTGATTAGAGTTTTAAGAAAGGGAGTTGGTTCATGATTTGTGTGTGTTTCAAAGTGTAGTAATTCACTAATTCCCATAATTCCCATTGTGTCGGTGTCTCAAAGTACAGATTATTAATTATTCCAATGTTGCACACATTGACACGCAGTCAAATTATTTATTTCATTCATTTTTTTTTCTAGTTATGCGTGTACTGTCAATTAACTATAAGTTCTATCAACTATTGTATAATTAATCAATATACATGATACAGATCAGCTCGACAGGTACTCTAAAAAGTAAGAAGACATTGAGTTGACTAACTTGAAGGGTGTTATGGTTCACCTAAAGCCAGAATCGTTGGGAATTGTTAGGATTAGTTTTTATTGTTTATTTATTTCCTTGTAAAGACTGGAGTATCCTTTATAAACTCCAGTGCTTTTATTATTTGGTTTTCTTTTAGATTTAAAATTCCTATAATGATTAGGAGTTCTCCTTTCCAAGGACCAGAAGAGGGACTCCTAGTCTATTTTAGTGTGTTTATTTTATTTGGTTGCTTCCTATTGGCTGGGAACTGTCCTAGGGTTAAGCCATCCCAAATAAAAGTGTGGCTTTGCTGCTCAACTTCTGCGTGACTCAGATTAATGGCTGTGGGATGCAGTAGCTGCCTGGTAGTGGGATGCTAAGGGATCGGTGGGATTCTGATCAAGATTTGGGGGTAAATTACAAGTCATATCCTTCTATATCTTTTTCTCCATTAACCCTTCAAGGAAGTACAGTTCTTGTTTTCTTTATGGCATTTTCCAATATTTTAATACTCTTCTGTTTTGGGGTCAATACATCTGAGATTTCAGTTCTGATCTCGGAACCATCAACAGCATAATGTAAGATCGAATCACAAGTGATCCTAATCCCAGGCAGGATCTGAAATTCTAGCTGAATAGAGAAGATGTCCTCCAATAGGCTTGGTTCTAACTCTCAAATACTCTCTCACAGCAAACAAATAAAAGGAAAATAAGAAAAGAAAGAGAATTTGATGGAGGGTTGAGAAGGGGGAAGAAGAACTAATGAATGGGCATCTCACCCTCAGGTTTAGGCATCTCCCCTAACTGTACCCCACAGCACAACAAACTTATATAGAAGACTCAAAAATGACTCAATACATAACCCAACCCAAGGCTCATTTGCAATAAAATAAGCCCATTAAGTGATTTATCTGCATCAATTCACCCTCTCTTAGAAAAAATAGCGTAAGGGTGATTATAGCATGGTGCACGTCCCTCTTCAAGCCGTAGAAAAATTCAGGTAGCTCTTTGATAATAAAGATGTAGTCTAGAATGTGATGAGCTCGATATTCAAGATACTTTAATGGGATGACGAACTCCACATGCTCGACCTCAACATCGTCGGATGTATCATATGGTCATCTTGTAGTATTCTACTTTCTCAAACTTAAACTCAAGCTCCTTAAGTCTTTCGTTATTGTCGTTCATAGTCTCTGCAATGGTTTCTTCATGATGCAGATTAATTACCAAAATATGCTTGTTTTATTAGGAATAAGCCTGGGGTTAGGTTCCATACATGTTGGGCCTTTGATCCCATGTGTTTTGAGTGTAATAGACCACTTTTATGGGTCTAAAATGGGGGGTCTAAGATTGAATACGGGATTACTAGTTAGTTTCATTTTTCCATTAGTTTCCTTTTTAGTTGGGCTTGATTTGAGTTATATTTGTTTCCTTAGGAGTCAAGTTGTTAATTGAGTCAAGTCATTAGTAGTTAGTTTCCTTTTTCAACTAGTTTCTAATTTCAGTTTTTAGTAACTATTGTATTAGGAGAATCTTTGGTTTCCTTCTTGAGGAACCTTCTATTTTGTAATTCCCTCCCCCATTAACATAATAAATAAAGAAGAGGAGGATCCTAAAAGCTTAGAATGATTTTGATAAAAAAATAATGGTTGTTGCTATTGTCTTCTTCATGAAGAGTTGTCTTGTGTTTGATCAAGGCTGAAGGAATTGGTGTTTGATCCAATTGACTCCTTGTGGCGTGAAGTCCAGGGGGTCTACTTCAAATATTATTCTCTTAAGTTTTTATATCTCTTTCAAGACTTATTAGGGCTGCAAAATCAGGTATGTAATCTATCACTCTGCTGCCCAGAAAATTCTGCAAAACAGAGCACCCGCTCTGCTGGAATGACCAGATCTGAGTATCCGATTAGTCCAGTTTTTTGATCGAAGGTTCCTCCTCATACCAGTGAGGATCGACCCAAATATTGGCTGATTCTGCTCAGCCATTGATGAGAAATTAGAAATCTCCAGATTTTCGTCTTTTAGTGAACTGAAGTTTCTATTTTCTGCATTCTGGTTCTGCTGGTTTGAATAGTGTTTTCTGGACTGCTGTTCTTAATATTCTGTTAACTTAAATCTGAATGGACTCCCATCTGTTCCTGGTTTAGTCCTAAGAATCATTGTTGGAATGGACTCTGCTGTTATTCTCTTGAGATCGATAACCTGTTGTACTGCTAAATATCTGTTCTGATTTCTGAAGACTGTTAGCACTTTAATAGTCTCTGGATTAGTTATAAACTGCTACTGGTTTGTTTATCCCTGTGTGGCTGTTTTGTGGGTTCGGTACTCTTTCTGGGTTGTCGCTGAAGTTAATTTCTGATACATGGTTGGGGTTGGTTTTGGTTGTTCTTTGTTTTAAAAGTTCCTACAGTTTTGGGTTTAATTGGGTGTCCAATTTAGTCCTACATTACTTCAACTACTACTTCAATCTCGAACCACTTAGGATCTTCCTTTTGTCTGTTCATAGTCATCACAGATATTGAAGCACCATTCTCCTTGGGTTCGATCTCCTTGTCCACAATTGCGAATATGTTGCTTTCGACTTCATGAGTCTCTTTGATAGGAACATAAATGACTACCTCTCCCTTGACAGTAGGAGTTACTGGATTTTCACCAACACTAACCTCAACTTCTGACTTTGGTTCATTGGTCGGAGGTGTCTTCTCTTGTTGCTCATTTGCAATGCATTGTGAAATAGAGGCTGATAATTCTTTCATGCTCTTGTCAACTGTGAGTGGCTTTTGAAAATTTGGAGGGAAGGACATTCTTCGTTCATGCTTAGAGAAGTACATGCACGCCAACTCGTACTGTATCTCGTCCCAAGTTCTAGGCTCATGCCTTTGAGCTTGAAGTTGCCTTTCACACCCTCTCCATTGCATTCAAACACAATCACTCATTTGGGAGCAAGCATATCGAAGTCGTTGCATCTCTGTCAAGTTGTAGTGTTCAAAGTACACGTCCAATTCATTTACCCATTCGAGGAATTCCCCACGAATATAACGTGGCTGAGCATTAGATTGGGCAGCAGTAACCTCTTTCAATTCTTTGAACTTTAGGTCCATAGTATCCATCCTTGTGTTCAGCCGTTGGAGGGATTTCATCACATCTTCCAGTGAGTATTGGTTGGAGTTCTCTTCTGCCATAGCTCTAATACCAAATATGTAAGATTGAATCACAAGTGATCCTAATCCCAGGCAGGATCTGAAATTTTGGCTAAATAGAGAAGATGTTCTCCAATAGGCTTGGTTCTAGCTCTCAAACACTCTCACATAGCAAACAAATAAAAGGAAAATATGAAAAGAAAGAGAATTCGATGAAGGGTCGAAAAGAGGGAAGAACTAGTGAATGGTCATCTCACCCTCAGGTTTAGGCATCATACCCAATTGCATCCCACAACACAACATATGCTATCTTTTTTTTTTTTTCATTAATAAATTCGTGTTCAATGTTGTAGCCCCTTACAAACTTATATAGAAGACTCAAAACTGACTCAAACACTAAAAAGGAAAGGCCTAACCTAATCCTTAACCAATTGGGTAACCTAAACTGATTACGAAACTGAAATAACAAAGGAAATAGACTCAAAACAAGATTTTAGAGCCCGTTTGGTAACGATTCTGTTCTGAGAACGCAGTTCTTCGGCAGAATCACCTATTTGTGTTACCTTATTAAAAGATGATTTTTTGATTCTGTTTGGGCGTTTGGTAAACTTGTTCCGAAACTGTTCTGGGGACAGTTCCTAGAGTGAAATGGCATTGGGTAAGAACTATTCCTTGGCACATTTTTTCATTATCTCAATATTTACAACACCATAACATAGAATTTTGGTATGAATACTACAAAGTTCCAGGTTCCATTGCAAATAAAGTAAGAACCAATTAACACTCCTCCCACAAAAATGCTATTGTTTTCCATCATTGCTCAGGTGAAGTATGTTAATGGCATCTAGGACGGCTTTCATCCTACTTGTATGATTCTTTGATTCTGTAATTGCTCCTTCCAAGAACCCTCTTACATAATCAGGTGACAAATTAGTCATTGTAGATGATGAGAGTTGGGTTTGCCCAGATGGTGGTGTACTTAGGCGTGTAGAAAGACTATATATTTCTTCATCTATCCAAACAAACTTGCCACAACCTCGATTCTCAACCTGCAGCCCAATTTAATAGTATTGTTTAATATTAAATTTCCATTTGTTTAATGCAAATCAAATGAATAGATCTCTTTGTTAAAAGGGAAGACAGTATGTGATCACAATAGAACCTTCAGTATCAAGGGGAGCTACCGGGTTATTAGCCATTGTAATATTGCTGCACTACAAACTACAACTTCAGGTTTATGATGTCAATATGTAAAAGGTAAATCCTATCTAGCATATTAGCCTTACTCAATACAATTCATCCCACAATTTCATGTTCATGATGTGTGGAAAATGTGTTATATACAAAAAAAAGAACAAAAAAAAAAAAAAGTATTAGCAACCCAATTGACAGGATTCTCAAACTGTGACCAACATCCCTTACATTTTTATGTGAAGTTAGCAAAGTCCATGAAACAATTAGTTTGTTAGGTGCAGTTTGACTGCTTTACTTTTTCAATCAAAAGGAAGAACAGAAAAAATATAATAGTGATGCAACATGAGAAAAAAGTCGAAAGGTTAATATTTTGGGAAACAGTTTGATTGTTGATAATTGAAGAAATTTTTCTGTTGAAATTTCAGATATGGGAAGAGATAGATTTTTGTCTTGGAATCTTAAGGCAACCTGTGTACTCCCCAAATCATATGACATGTCCCATGTTCTGAGGCCATGCTGAACTGTTCAAATGGCCCACTTACATGACCCATTTGAGATTTCAGCCTCTGGTAGCCTCTAGCTTATAAATTTAACCAAAGAGAGCTAGATCCAATTTTGGTTTCCCAGAACCCAAATCTGAAATAGAAATCTAACCAAAGAGAGCCTATATTCATTCATGGCAGTCATGTCGACAATCAAATTTTACACGGATATGGGAAACTACTTCCATAAGCGTTTGGACTGACTGTCAAAGCTTGATGGATCTGTTACAACAAAGCAGAAGGAACAATCAGCCATGGCCAAAATTGTTGATATTTTCTATATCCAGACTCAGTGATGAATTAAGAGTGTATAACTAAGCATAACTCTCTTTGTTTAACCTGAACCTAAACCTAAATGGATAAAAACCCGGCTCAGCTAATCCCCAAAACTAGAACGATCACTCTTACCTCTTATTTATACACTTTAATGGTCGTCAGAGAAGAAGCCTATCTGTTTTGGGAAACAGATTTATTCAGAGAAACAGAGTTAAATCTAAACCACAGAGGAATTCAGTCTTTCATACCTACCCGGTTTGCCTTACATATAGAATATAGAAAATATCAACAATCAGTCATGGCCAAATAATCTCCCAGTGAAAGAACAACCATGATCAATCAATTTTGATAGTTATCCAATTATTATTGGATGTCACTTGGCCAATTGGAATGGGGACAAAAAGGAAGAAGAGGGGAATACTGGTATCATGACAGAAACCATCCTTTCACCAGCACCCAAAGCTACACATGTTTAGGAAAATGAAAGGAGAGACGGGATTCAAAGCTTCAAAGATAAGGCTCCTACCAAGGAATTCATTATGTTAAAATCTTTCCATGGTTTTGTGTTCCGAACAGCTCCACCCAACAACCTTTTCGGACCATTAAACGGTGATATTTTGACTTGAAACGGAAGCACAACACGAAGGACCATCTCATGAGTCCGATATTTGGCCCCATCAATTATATATACAAACCAAGTAAGAAGAAATGGGAAAAGGAAAAATAAAAGAAAAAGATATATCTTGAATGTATAGGATGGTGGGGAGTTCAAACGGGACTCAAGGTTTACAGATTACTTCACATCCATTATATCTAAACCAGAGTTACAGATTACCCAGAAAAGATGTGTTATATGAAAGGAAAAAAAAAAAAAAAAATTTGAGAAGAAGAGAACATTACCAAGCTGCGAACATTAAGGAGAAGAGAAGAAGAAGCAGCAGCGATTTTAAAGTCTACTTTTATAGATCTAAACATAATCGAAGAAGAAGAACGGCTGTACCTACCTGAAAGGAGGATCTGGGTTGACTGTTGAACGTCACCTTTTTCTCGTCGTCGTCCAGCAATCTCCAAGCAGCGATTTCAGATGGCTTCAGGGGTAGAAGGGGAGTAGCGAACAGCAGGGCAAGCGCGGCTTCCCGGAGTGAGGAGCTGCAATGAAGTTCTGACTTCAGAGGCAAGAGCGGATTCCCAGAGTGAGCAGCGTCACCTTCTCGTCGTCCACCTGAAGACGAGCGGCTCGTTCTCATTTGCAAAAGGGATGGTGGCCTTTTGGAAAAAAGAGGTTTTGAGGTTTTTATCGGTAACAATTTAATTTTTTATTTCATTGAAGACATCTCGGGATTGAAGTAACAGCCCCAATGTGGTACCTGATTTTCATTCTTGAGATGGTATTTTGAATCGGTTCATTTTTTTGGCACATAATTGGGAGAGGAATTACCAAACGTTTTTTGCCCATTTTGTTTTAAAATGAAATCTATAACAGAAAAGATGATCTCGAGAGAGTTATCACATAGGCTCCAAAGATTGCGTTTGATAATGTTTCAGAAAAAACGTTTTTGGAGTTTTTTCATTTTATGAAAACGAAAAGATAGAATAAAATATTTGGTGCATTTATGGTATTAGAAAAAAAAAAAAAAAAAAGAATTGATGGAATGACAAAAGATAGTTCCATCGTTCCAGTTTCATTAAAAAAAAAAAATGACATTTTAACACAAAAACTGAAATTTTCATTTTTGACATGAAACATCGTTTCTAAAACAAAAAAAGTTACCAAACCCAACCTTAGAAAAAGGGTAGAAGGGTTTGGTTTTTTGGTTTTAATCATTTTTTTTTAACACAAACGTATTATATGTATCGATATGTATATTATTCGTGTTTAATACTCCAACCCTTAAAAGGTGCATATAAATCTGTATCCATGGAGTAATACGGGAACAAATTTTTCTTAAATAAAATATTAAGATATGTGTATTAAAATGGCCCAATTATTGATTAGAAGATTTAGCTTGTAAGAATCGTTGTTGGTTTGATACCAATAATGGTAGTCGTTCTAGTATGTGAAGGATAGAAATGTATCAACGATTGAAACTTATTGCCTCTTTCACCCCCAAAAAGAAAAAAAAAATGAAACTTACTGTCTTTGGAGTTGTAGTGGCAGGGAGCGCCATCAGTGGTCAGGTTTTGTCTCATAGAAGAAAAGATAGTTGAGGATTTCAATAGCTGGTTTTCCTCTTTGTGTTTTCATTTTAGGGTAAGAGATCGCTACTTGGTCATATGGCCCTGCCCCTACGCCAATATAGGGGCCAATGGGACTGCATTGAAGATCAGCAGGGTGGGAAGGCTTTCATGGGTGTTTGGGCAGTCATTTCACTTCACCTTGTGTCTTGATGCAGGCCTTTTGCTTCTGACCAAAGTTCTTAATCCCTTTTTTTTACTAGGAAAAGAACTTTGCCCGATCACATGGCTCCTACACCCAAACGTAGAAGCACGCGACATTACCAGCCCACTCACGAAATACAAAATCAAGAGAGAGTTCCCTAAAAGGCAGCGTGACCCTACACCAACATGGGGATTTTACCCCCACTATGTCTAGGCGTAGAAGTCACACTACCTTTTAGGCTTCTTTTCCCTGCAAAACTCCATCCATATTAATGCCTGCACACGCTATCATGGGCAGGCCAAGCACTACCCAAACAACGATCTTTTACCCTTTGTTGTCAATAAATAAAATTTTATAAAAATAAATCAACTTCAGAAATAAACTAGCCACGAGAAAGAAAATGTATAAGAAGGGGTGGATGAAGACACCATACATAAAAACCTAGAGTCACAAGCATGGTTTGAGGAATTGGATAGGATTGGCTGGAATCAATTGGATAAGTATGGAGAAGGGGTAAAATGGTGGGGAAAAAAAGGTTTCAAAAGTAAAACCAGGAGTATTTCTGTCTAATCCAAGGAGATCAGAATGGTATCAGATTGGTATCCGCCTTGATCGATCTCATTCTCGATACTGAGTTCTCAAACCTTGGTCACAAGACACATGAGCAAAGATATAGGTCTTGGCTATTGGATTGATATTGGTATCTGTTGATACAGATGCAATACCAACAATGTATTGGCCTGTTTCATTCACAATCAGTCAATTTTACCCTTATATTTCATTTAAAAAAAGGTTTTTTCTTTTAACGATTTTACCCCTGTTTCGTTATTGATCTTGAATCAGCTAGGTATCGTGATTGGTCTCTATCGATAGCGATATGATACAGACAACAATTCGGCCAATCTGATATCAATACCTAAAACCAACCTGCAACCGCCAATGTTATACCAATACCTAAAACGACCATACATATGAGTGAAATGCGAAAAAAATAATATGAAGCAGAAAGTGAAACTATATCATCAACAATATACCTTGTCGCCCAATCAAAGAAATAGGTATATGGAGTGCATTTTCTATAAGATGAATGTGCACATCGGGTAGACCTTGCCACATAGTTGTGAATACATGTGGTTGAGAAACAAGTTGTCTCACATGACTATATGTGTGTGTGATCGGTAAAAAGGCTAGAGCCAACCAACTAGTTCTATGGAGATATCTGCGCACGTCATTGAAAGCTGCCAAACATTGTGACTGAGTATAAGAAAAATCATTACTCAAGATCATAAGCTCTAAGGGAACAACTTGGATTTGGTTTTTGGATACCATTTATTCACCCCCCTCTCCGTGGCCATCTGTGTTCAACATCCACTACTGGATCATCTAAGAACAAGACAATAAAATGGGAGGAACAAGGGCTGCAAGTGGGAGAGAGGCCAGAACATGCCAAAGACCACCTCTAAAACCTCTGGTACCCAGTCTTGGAACAAATCCAATGGAATTACATGGAGAGTGTTTTGACATCCACACTATGACACTTTTTTATTTTTTCATACAAAAACAACAACAATAACAACAAAGTCTTGTCCCAACTTAATAAGATCGGCTACATTGATCCAAGCAAAACCAAGAAAATAAATAAATAAATAAAAATTGGGTTGAGCCATGTGATGTTCAAGTGCATGACGAGTGAGAGGGGAATGAAACACTAACATTCCACCTACAATGGTATATAACGTAATTTTCTAGGCCATTTTCTTCTAACTTAAAAATATTCAAGATATTACTGAGGTCAAAGAGACCTCCAAAGCCATTAAAACGAGTTCGTCAATGTCTTAAAACACCTATTCATTATCAAAACACCTATTCATTATCACCTAATCCACCACAGGGGGTGATAAAATGAGGTGTTTACACTTGTGGTGCCATTTACTCTCTTTTTTATTACCTTTCCTCACTATGCCACACATTACACAACCATCGTTAATTTTATTTTCCTCCATTATAAGAGAGAGAGAATCAAACTAATAACAAAATGACAAACTCCTTTACATTTTTTTTCAAAAAAAAAAAAAAAAGACAAAGCTCATTTACATGAAACAAACATTTAGGTCAGCAGAGGCATGGGCCCGTTATGGCTCTTGTTGCCATTTGCTTTCCCACACCAAAAATTTTTGAAACCCATTTCTTGGGTATGAATGGACAAGATATGCACCTGAGGTGCCTTGTCGAGCATATACCCACCTTATTAGTCTATAGAGAATTATAAGTACTCTATCCAACTAGGCCAGCCTTACAATTTGTACATGTATCCTGAGGAATTTTCCCACTCCACAACTTGATTTTCCTACACCAGCATTGATGGAGAAAAGCTTGTCCAAGTCCCTTTGATTTCACATATCTGGATCTGTGATTCAGAAAATTAAGATAAGCTTCCATGAAACATAAAAATTCTAATTAAGTTTCATTTTTTTTTTTCTTTCAATTCGTCTTAGTTCATACTTGATCGTCTTCCAGGAAAGGATGCTCCGCTCGAGCGACTCCTTGAGCTATCATATCCAGAGTGTGCAAGAAGAGGGTCACTCAGCACATCCTGCAAAAAATATCTCAATAATTTGTAAGGTCTTCAACAAGCATTTTTAAGTATAATGCTTCACTATTTGCCACTTCATTGTATATAGGTTAGCCCATGTGATAGAGGACCCCACTTACATGATCCTCTTCTCACATAGACTAACCCATGTGCCATATGGCAAATATTGAAGCATTATACTTCACTAGGCATAGCAACGGGAAAGAAAAGCCTTAAATTAACATATAACATATAGATTTGCATTCAACTTACTTGACGCATTGAAACTTGGCTGTGGGTGGGTGATGCATTTGTACTTCCTAGTATCATTGGCATGTTTTCCTCAGCAAGTTCTCTAAGTCTATTGAGTTCTGGCAAGATGACTTTGCCAAGATCAGGCCGGTCTTTCCTTCTCAACTCTGCACACCCCAGTGCTAGCTTAGCAAAGCACAATGCTTCTTCCAATGGCCAGTCAGGCACCTCAGGGTCCAGCATCTCAGCAAATGTTCCCTTCTCAATAGCCCGTTCAACATGGTGTGTCAAGCCCATTGGTGGCTTGGCTGTTATCACTTGTAGAAGCATTATACCGAGGGAGTAGATATCTGATTTTATGCCAAGCATGCCTGTTTGTTGGTACTCAGGATCTATATAGCAGAAAGTTCCTGCTGTTGATGTCATGCGGTACTGTGTTACGTTATTAGACACAGAAGGAGGTACAAGTCTCGCCAACCCAACATCACTAATCTTGCTAACATAGTTGCGATCAAGCAAGATGTTAGCAGGTTTGAGGTCACGGTGCACTAGTGGCTCTGGTTTGGTTTGGTGGAGGAAGAGCAAGCCAGTACCAATCTCTGCTGCTATTCGGAACCTTAGCTGCCATGAAAGAACTGGCGAGTTTCCTCTCCGGAAGAGACGGTCTTCTAGGCTTCCATTGGCCATGTATTCATAGACTAGACACCCATACTCTGGGCAAGCACCCAGGAGGAGAACCATGTTCGGATGACGTATGCAGCTTAGTACTTCAACCTGCAAGCATTGAAGTTGTGGGGGTTAAAAAACAAAAATCGAAAGTATTGTTACAACCTTTGATGCACAGTATGTCAAACCCAAGTGCTACTACTTGTTCATTACCTCTTGTTGGAATTGCGACCTTCCTTGTGCTGCATCTGGACGAAGAACTTTAATTGCAACTTGTGTATGATCCAGATAACATTTATATACCGGTCCATAACCACCCTCCCCAATCTTTCTAGATTCGATGAAAAATTCTGTTGCTGCTTCAATCTCATCAATTGTGTATTTCCTGTACCTAACATCAGAATTTGCAAGAGCATCCAACACTTTCTTCTTCTCCTCTGACTCTTTGTAGGCTTTCATCTCTGCATTCACTCTTTTTTGTGCTTCCAATTCTGCAATTCTTTGTGATGCTTCAGCTGCCTCGATAGCTGCCCTGCACTTAGCTTTCTCCTTCTCTGCAATTTTAAGTGCAGCTTCCTCGGCCATCCGTGCATCTTCAAATTTCTGTTCCTCTTCCATTTTCCAGCGATGGAGCTCCATTGCCTATATATCACACCCAAGTTGTAATTTAGAAATAACCATGATTCATTGAATGCACAAAACAGATTTGGGGTCTTAGTACCTTCTGTTTTGCAGTGAGTGCTTCTTTGCAGGCTGTACTATACATATCCATTGTTTGTTTGAGCTCTAGCTTTAGCCTCCTCATCTCAGCTTCAACATCTTCCTGTTAGTTCCAAGAAAAGTTACTGGAATGGTTGAAAATTTCATACAACAATGATGTATTCGTAAGTATATATTTGCGCGCTTACATAAAGTCATAAAAATCGTAGAGGTTCCAGTAGAAATTTAGGATGTGAAGACATATATTACTTTAAAAATCTTAAGTAGTGATTAGGTGAAGCAGGAAGACCTAAATATTCTTTGTAAAATAATCTCAAATGAAATTTCGTTGAATGTAAACAACATAAGATGTAGGGGCACCCAGTTGCTAAACCCAATATTCAAAGAGTCAAGCAAAAACCCGTAAGAAACTCTCAAAACTGAGAGTTAACTTTATCACTTATTGGTAGAATTATTACTAGTGTCATATCATTTGAGATGGCCAGTAGCATTTACATAGCTACTATGTGGATTCTATAATTTTCTCTAATGAGAATTATTTTTTAGTTGGTTATAGCTAGTTTTAATTGGTCTCAAAGCCTTGTTTTCTAAGCTATTAAATTGGGAAAATGTTAGATTCATCTAAGAGACAAGTATGTTTTGTGTTATTTGGTGCTATATGAAAAGAATTCATTTCTCTCAGATGAATCCAAGATTTTCTGAATCTCATGTGCTTTGAAAGTGTTATGGCAAAAACAAAGAGGGCATCGAATTACGATGGGATTCTTCCCCATCTCCCTTCCCCTCTCCTAGAGTTTTTCTTAATTTAGGATTGCGTTTAGTAATCATGATTTGTTGAGGATTAACACACACAGTTTTGGTAACAAATGTGTCTATGATTCAGTTCCTTTTCCTTCAATTATAGTCCTATTGAACCTACTCATTGTGGGCCAAAACTTTGACTTCATCCATTTTATATGCTGTAGGAGGGGGAGGGAGTTAGACAGTGAAAGAGAACAAATGGGAAATTTCTAATAAGGTTCCCTGTTCAACAAAAGATTAGTGACCTTGGGGTGGAAATTTATTGCTAGTACCCTAGGCTTCAAAATTTGACCCTATAGGATGATCCTCAGAGCCTAGTTAATTGCATTATGAGTCTGGAAGAAAAAAAGAATCTATTTTGAATTTGAATGTATGCAACCATTCACTGAAGACTGACTTCTGTAGGAAAAGATCAAATTGGGTCTTTTGTGCATATGGTCCTCCCAACTCATCCTTTGAATAACTTTTCTAGCTTGCTGGGTATTTTGGAAAACATCACGCATAAAACTTCTTTTATTGACAACTTGCATCCAAAGTAAATGTAAAGATATAGTATAAATGTATCATAGGTAGTTAGTGTTCCTTACCATGTTCTGTGATGAATACGATGATACTCCACTATCTTGAGAGGTAGTTGAATACTCCTGAAATTGGTAATCATTTCCTGACTTGTTTCCTGGTCGTAATGTTTCAAAGCTCATTCGTTTATCATGGTCTGAACTAGTTGATAGTCGTGGGGTTCGACCAGACTCAAGGTGGTCATAGAGCGAAGGGAACATGCGATCTATGCTTGGCCTGCCAGAGCTCACAAATGATATGTCTGTATCCGGAGCTGGGAGGTCCCCATAAGATTTTCCAGTTAGACCCCTTCTGGTAAATGGTGACCTGGTTCAAGTGGTGAAGATCAAGTCAGTCCTCCAATTAAAATTGTGGCTCTTGCACATTATAGAAAACTAAACCATTATTTTCATATTTTTACTTTCATTACGGACTTGCAATCTTTAGTAATGTAGAAAACACTTTCATGTTGGGATTTGCAACCCAAAATTCAATGGCTTCGAGTTGGAACTTTTTCTATGCGCTAAGGCTAAAGTTAATTTCTTTACACCAATTCATGATATAAATGACTTACCTGATGTGCTCTATTTCGTCATGCATGGAAGCTGGCTCAAAGGATTTCATCTGGGCTCCTTTTGAACTACTATGGGAGAATTGTGCCTCTGGTTGATCAAGATGGCTGGATTGGTTCTGCATTTGAATTTGGTTTCGTAGTGGGGAGATGGTTGGTGCTGGACGGGAGGCAGATCGGACAGATGAGATCTTGCCTTTGGAGATGACATATACAGTGCAGAAATCTGGTGCCCCTTTTGATATGCTTCCTGGAATGTCTGTACTCTTGAATCTTCTGTGATCAAACCTTTCCACGGTAAAAATTTAACTTTGTTGGTGTATGCATATGCACATGCTATGAGTGTCTTGTTGGGCTAAGGGGTACATAATCTCATGTAAACTACAACTCCTTTTACTAAAACAGAGTGGATGCTCTTATTAACAGTAGTGGTATTACTAATGCTAATTTCAATTTTGATATTGTGTAGTTGAGATTAAAATAGTTTTCTGATCCATATATCCTTAGTGAGTTGTTTGGTTCCTTTTCAATTTATATATGAAAATAGATCCTAAAAAATAGGTCCACCATGGGCAGGTCTGACAGTTCTATTTTATTTGTGGATTAGCATGCGACCAAAAAATCAACATATTCTCCTGGACTGAGTATAAGTATAGTGGATATTACCTGAGGAACGCATTCCTTGTTGAGGCACCAATGACCAAATTCTCAATTGCGGAATGAGAGATATATTCGATAATGGCCTTTGCTACATCCATATCTTCGAGAATGACATCTTTGCAATGTATCTTGTGTATGTTCAAAAGTAAAAATGTGAGAGTATTTAACAACATATGGAAAAGGAGATATATCAAAGTTACCACTAATTTTCTCATAAGTGTACCCAGATGAGTGTCAAATTGTATTGAGTGATAAATTCAGTGTTTGCAGAATTTTCTGCAATTTTTATCCTTGTGGTACTTCATGTTTGTACTTTTATTCACTCTCTTTCCCTTCCTAGCTCCTCCTACTTCTCCCTCCATACGGTGGAGAAAAATTTTCAAACCCCAGTAAGAAGAATAACAAGAATAGATATTTGATACTCACATCTTTTCTTATGCAATAGCAACGGAAGGGAAGGAACAATTCCCTAGTTTGAGCATCAAGTTGGCTTTTATATGCCGATGCGACATTGTCTTTGACATCAGAAATGGAGACATGATTGCCCACTGTGAAAAAAATAAATAAATAAAAATGTAACATGGTATCTTATATTCAAAACATGTTCTCTTTGAATATTCTACAAGTTAGATGCCAAGCCTATATACTAATGCTACAGTATAGAACTAGTATTTGTCATCAACATGAGTTTTTCCACAGAAAATCTGAATTTTTACCCTTGCTAAGAATCTCAATCTATTTATTCTTACAATATAAATAATGCATATTTATATTCACAACTGCTCCTTTCTGCTTTCTTATCAATGAGTACAAACCCATATTGTCTCTGCAAGATCAATTTTCAAGCCACAACAGCATATTTGACCTTGACCTCTGTTGAATGCCTTGTTGTGTAGATTAAAGAGGGGGCATTTAGAAGGCTAGAGGTTTTTTCTTTTGACACAACTCTTATTCCTGATTTCCCATTTAAGCAACATTTCAAACCTCTATGCTATTGTTTCTTCAGGGGAGAGATCCAATGCATGCATTAATGGCCTTAATTTGGTTTGAATCCACCTCCAAAGTAGAATCTATGGAGACCTAGCTTGTTATTGGTAATTGTTGTTGGACAAAGAAATTAACATTGAGGAACTACATTGCATTAAGACAACTGTTCCAGATTATGATCAATGCAAGTTTCAGAAGGAAAGAAACAAGTTTAGAGAGAGAGAGAGAGTTACTTGGGCCAGGAATAGATGATACTCTCTGGTTTATATGGATTAGAATCAAAGTTTGGCCTCTGCTGAGAAGATGATCAACAGCCCATTTCAAAGCACATTGGCTTCCTTTGTCCTTATCAATTGCAAGTGCAACCAATCCATTTCCTTCATCCTTCCTTTCCGAATTTCCCTTGGGGAGCCACATCTATTATCTCTCTACCCCTCTCTCCCTCTCTGTTTCTCTGTGAATTGGAAACCAAAAAATTTGAAAGAACTCTTTTTTCTTCACTTCTCTTATCTACAGATGTGATGAATCTACCAATAAAAGCTTCTTAATTTTCTCTAAACCATCAGTTGTGAATGAAAAGAGGTGGTGGAAACTGGAAACAACCAAACAGCTTTTTGCTATATTGATGTAGGTTTCTTTCTCTGCCCAAAGAACCTCTGAAGCTGCTAGAATGTCGAGGCTTCCTCTCCTCCCCGGCGAAGAAGTGAGTGATCGGCATTCCTCCACTCTCTCCTCCTTTCTCTCTCATCCTCTCCTAAATTAGGCCCTCCCCTTCTCTCTCTCTCTCTCTCTCTCTCTCTCTCTCTCTTTGCGACCATGCTTGTGTGTTCTTCAACTATAGGTTGTTTCTCGGTTTCAGGCTTTTAGCCCACTTTGTAGCCTACTTTTCTGCCAATTAAAGCTGGGTGCTTGGGGGTTAAAATAAATGGAATATTTTCAAGGAATTTCAGAAATTTCCTTGTGTTGCTTGTTGAATCTATATAGATTAGCTTGGGTTATGACATTAATTTTTATCCATTCCTATGATGAAAAATAAGACTTTTAATAAAAACCAAAATTATCTAAGATCAAATAATTAAAATTTAGAAATCGTCTTTCATCATACTATATATTTCTTCGGGTGCTGTGATAAATTTAAGGGAAACGTTACCCCAAAAAAAAAAAAAGGGAAGATGAATTTAAGAGAAAAATGGTTACCATACGGGTCCATTTTAAATATTGCCACATGGACAGTTGATGTTATTTTGATCATTGGATGGAAAGAGAGTTTATGGTTTTGATTAACATTACATCAAATTTTAGAACATAATTCAATCAAATACCCTCATGTGTAATGATATGCTTTCTCACTTATATCCATGCATGCATATGTTCTATCCAAAAAAAAAAGTGCATCATACCGTGCTTCAACTATTATTGTGCACTCTCCTATAGAATTGGAAATTTTAAATTAACCTTTATTTTTTCATTTGACAAACTTTAATAAAATAGAATCTTGTGTGAAAATGAGACATCCCAAATTCAATTCCAATCTGTGATCAATGTCACCCTTTGACTTGCCCAAGAGGTTTGATCTTAAAGTCAAATCTGCTTAATTCAGCTTTGGGCGATCCAAACAGTCCAAATGGTCTGTTGAAATTTCAACAAGATCATATATATATATATATATATATATATTTGGGTAAAATTCAACAATATCATCTTTCATGGAAGGTTGATTGTTTTGTGAATTCACCCGCAGAGGATGGTCCACCAATCATCCTAGAGTTCAAAACCCCCTATAGGGTTTTAAAATTTTGACCCAAATACCCTCCCGATACCCCGTGACGTCTCATCTTAAGTGGCGCAGTGAAGGTTTGAATCCATTCCCATTGGCAGATCCATTCCATCACTAGGGTCCGTTACAATGGTTGACAACAAAACATCACAGTTAACTAAATCAATGAAGGAATTTGCATAAAAACAAGTCTAAACAGAAGAACACATGCCAATTCCTCTGGGCTTCATCTCATCGCAACTCCACTAAATTATATATAAGAGTTGATCCCTAGACTACAAACCTGGTTCTTTCCTCATGTCTGTCCTAATGTGTATGTTCGAAAAAGGTAGGGTAATCCTATGATACCACCAATAAGGAGGTCACACATGACAAAACAGATAAATAATATATATATATATATATATATTAATTAAAATCAGTATAAACCAAGATGACATGGTTTAGATAAATATCGGTATTGGCCATGGTCAGTTTACCTCCATGGCCACTTAAACTACCACTCTTCAAGGGCAGTACAATCAACAGTGGAGAGCTGACTAGGTAAATTGTATTAGGCTATATTTGATTGCAAGGGAAATTTATAACAAAGGAAAATAAAATTTTCAAACTTAAAAAGAAAGCTTTGTAAACATTACCCCATGTGATTGTATAAATTACTTAAATTTCTAACCATATTTACTAATAATATATTTTTCTAAAAAAAAAAAAATCAATGACATATTTTACATGTAATTTTATTTTACATTTTATTGCAAAGAGTTTTAGATGTAAAGTAAAACAAAATTTAATAACCAAATATGACATAATTTTTAGTTAATGATACAGCCTAATGGAGTAATGATTACAAAATTTTCCTTTTTTAATTTAATAATTTTGACTCCCTTCACTTCTTGCAACTAATAGAGTTCTATTAAGTAAAAAGGTTTTGAGAGGATACATGCAATCATTGTCTGTAGGAGTTCTTAGTAGCCGCAAAATGTACACCATTTCACAATTTTTGAACAATCCTTAATCTTAAATTTCTTTTAAAACCATGGGACAATGAAGCTTTATAGCCTTTCAAAGGGGTAGCTAGGAGCTTCAAGGAGAGTGCATGTTTGTTCCTAGGCCAAGTGTAGACAAGACCTGGCCCTTGGGATCCCAAGTTTTCTTAGACAATGTAAAACCATTTCATATGCAGAATAATTAGACTCAATGGTAATATTCACCTCAAGATAAACCAAAACTCGGCCAATTCCACTATACACATTGACCAAAGATACATCAAGAAACAATAACTACTTTGGATACAATATTATTATTATTATTATTTTTCAAATTAAATCATATATTCAATAAATATGCTTACCTGTTTTCTGTTTTTTGGTTTCCTCCGATCTCTCACAATTGCTCAAAAATATTCTATATCCAGAGAAAGACCTTGTTAATTAGGAGCTGATGCATATGGATTTTGATGGTGATGGGGTATCTTAGTTAGGTGGTGATGGGGTTTTGGCTGCAAGGTCAGGTGGTGCTGATTTACGGAAGGGGGCCATTCTTGGGGAGAGATTATACTCTAGATAAAGGAAGGATTTGAGGGATGGTTTATGGTATGAGATCAAACAAAATGGCAAAAAGATTATGATAGTCTGATTTGCATGTCATTTCTAGAGAACAATCTTTACGAATCATATCTAATTCACTCATCCATTTATCATTTTTAACGAACTTTTCATATAAAACATATGTTCATAATTCATCAAACTTTTTCTGAAAGTTAAAAATGAAGAAAAGTAATAATCCACATTGACTAAAACATAAAAAAAGAATAGAATTTATATGGTACAATTCGGACTGATGATTTATATCTTGAAATCAAAACGAAAAGATTCCATATTTTGAAATCAAAATCGAATCAAAATAAAATATGATTCCATATTTTGAAATCAAAGCCGAACCTATTTGTTTCAGTTTGATTCAGCTTTAAATGGTCAGTTTAGATTAACTGAAATTCTCCTACCTTTTAACTCTTTTTTTTTCTGAAATTCCCCTACAGTTGGATATCTCCTTCGCAATTATATTAACTTTCCTCTGCAGTAGCAAAGGGATCGGCTGTGGATCTCGTTGATGTCAAGTTCGGCCAAGGAGTGGGGTGGGGGTCGGCGCGGGTGCCTTTTCATGTTCCAGGAAGGATGAGGGTGAGAGATGATAAGAACCGGTTAACAGATAAAAAAGAAGGTATATTTGGGCATTTAAAAAGAAAGGGAGAGAAGGAGATGTAAAAGTTTAAGTGTATAAAAGTATAAGGTCGGGAAGTTTTAGTAAATATAAGCCAAATGTAGGTGAGTGATAATAATTTCCCTACAAGACACCATCATCACCATCATCACCAGCCACCAGAGTTCTAAGTATAGCGAATATATTTATAGACAAATTATACATTATATAAATACACATCAGAAATTAAAAAATTAACTTGATTATACAAATACAAAATTAGCCTTAAATTAGAGGATATATGATACAACAACAATAGTACACAAAAGTACATCAGAAATTACAAAATTAACTTTGAATTCCTCCATTAAATATCATGGTTCTTCTGCTTTCAGACATAAATCTAGAAGCCCTTCAAAGGCAAGAAATGCTTTTATTTACTCAGTAGGAAAGAGTGATTTTGTTTAGATCATCTTGCAGACACCATCAAAACCTAGAGTAAATGGGTATTTTTTAAATAAGCTGACATAAAATTATTATTCATATAAAAGTATAGAACAGGATACTTATTCATACTCATTCCCAATGACATATAAGTGGATAATGGAGGTTTATGTTCACAGTTTATAGTATCAAAATCAGGGGCACTAGGGTATTGGCTAGTAATATGTTTAATCTAAGCATGAGGGATGAAGGTCAAAGTCACACTTGTCACAAGAGAAAACCCAGAACCTTCCTTGCCCTTTGCAGAAATCACACACATAAGCTTTGGCCATATCCAACCTAAGAACATGTTCATGTTTTGGGTCCTTCACTTGATGGGGCAATCCATCCACTTCCTTCCTTAGGGCTGCTTCCACTTCATCTCTCCTTGACTCAGTGAATGGGAAGGCTTTTGAACCATAGGAGGAAATCAAAGCTCTCCCATTTGTGCTAAGCGTCTTTCCATCAGGTCCTAAAAGGACCAAAGCTGGAATTCCCTTGATGTCAAAGATCCTACAGAGATCTTGTTGGGTCTTGTCATTATAAGGGATAGCTAACCATGGCATGTTTGTGATATGGAGATTGAATTCTTCTGGGTCTCTATCTGTTGAGATGAAAATGATTTCAAAGCTTCTGTTTTGGCTGCTCTTGAGCTCATTGTATGCCTCTTTAAGTTGGATGGTGAAGGCACGACATGGGGGACACCAATGAGCAGCAAAGTAGAGTCCAATTGTTTTATCAACTAGTTCAGAAACTAGTACCTGCAGAAGATTATAAACATCAAGAGTTGAATGCAGGGGATAATGAAAGAGCAGTAGCAGTAGTGCTAATAATAATCTCACCTTTCTACCATCCCCGGAAACGACATAATCGCGTGCTCCACTCAGTAAAAGGTCTTCTAGTTTCCCCCCTTGACGCTTCATCTTGTCCATAGCCTCCAACTCCTCTCTTCTTTCACGATTGAATGGAAATGCATCGATGCCATAGTCTTCAATCAACTTCACTGCATCTTCTCCAACAGATTCTCCATTTGGATTCAATGGAATAAGAGAAGGGATACGGACAACATGGTAGTGATTGCACAATTGTCTTCGTATACTAATGTCGAATGGGACTGCCAGCCATGGCATCAACTTGAAATGTTCTCTAAATCCATTCTCATCCCGGTCAAAGGAGACAAAGATGATCTCTAGATTTCTTTCTGTGTTTCTTAGGGTGTTGTAGAGTTGCACCAATTGGGGAATGAAAGCTCTACAAGGTCTGCACCAATTAGCTGAGAAGAAGAGGCAGATTTTCTTTTGATCAAGTGATGACAGGGGAACCTGATAAAAATTCAAAACGATCGTTAAGGATTTGGCACTCAGGACAAAAACAGGTTGCAATTCATCCAAAAAAGAAAATAAAAAAAGATCAATATTCTCAGTCCCTTCAAGGGTGATCATCATTCTATAAACACCGGAGGTGGAAACCCATTAACTGATGGGTCTCATAGGCAATGCCCCTGAGGCCTGAGATGAAGAAATCTAAGGAAGAGTATAATAAAATTTGAATAAACCCAGTTCATTAAAGGTAAACCAACCAGTGAGAGCGGATCAGAAGTCCAATAAAAAAAGAAGTCTTGAAAAGATGATGAAAATCATTGTGGGTATTCTAATACAAATTAGAAGAAACAATTTTTTTTTTTTTTTTTTTACAATAAAAATAGAAATTTTAGAATACAGGCCTACCTTGCCTTCAGCTGACAAGAGGATCTCAACCCCTTCGGCTGCTAAAATTGATGTGCTGGTTGTGCTGCCGTTGATATTCTCTGTTCCATACTCACCTCCTGCCATGACAAATGGAAGCAAGAACAGATCTCCACTACTTTCCCCCGCTTTTTTTCTTGAATATTTGTTTCTTTTCAATCCTTATCTAATATACGATCCTTCTGAACCGGATAAATAAATCTGCAAAAGATCTATTAGAGTGCAAAACAACTTTTTTTTGGGGGGTGGGGGTGGAGGTTGGGAGCTTCTTTGCTTATCTATTTTCTGCTCTGTTCTCCCCTTTTTAAGGGTAAAGCTTGTAAAGTTTAAGAAGATAAGTTTTCAGGGAATTTTGAAAATTTGAGACTATTAACGGATATACTTGTCAACTTGGGATGGTTCTTCCAATATTCTCTCCAAACATCCAATTAGATTCTAAAGGAGAAGAAAACAACTTTTGTAAGTTAAAGGCAGTTTGTGGATGAGAGCAACTGGGGATAGTAGTAAAGCAAATACCTCATAGATACCAGGTCCATCTGGGCTGCCAGGGCTGGGCCAGGGCTAGGTCAATTGGGTCTCTAACCCAGTTTAACTTTTGGCCCAAAAAGCCTGAGATATGTCCCAAGTTCTTCCTATCTCCCTTGTAACTTGTAAGAGAAGTTGTAGCTGTTTCTGGGATGAATAAATAGAACACCCTATTGAAATAAATGGCTAAACCCCAAACCCTCAAGCTTTTATGGAATCAGATTACTAGTTGGACCACAAATGGGAGAAACTTGATCTCAAGTATGATGATCTTGATGATGATGATGATGATGATGATGATGATGATGAAAACTTGAAACCTCTCTAATGGGTATTTACTAAATTCTGCAAATGAGTTACCAATAAAGGAAAAGGGTAAAGAGTGTTTATTGGTGAGAAGATACATTGTATTGATCAAGAAAGGGCAAGGAATCGAAGCCATGGTTGAAAAACTTCCACCACTCAACAAAATTCAAAAGGGTATTCCATGGAATCAATCCATTATTCTGAAAATCCCCCATTACATATCTGGGACCATCAAATTTATACTCAGAGAGAAGGTTTTTTCCAGCAGAATCAATACCAACCTCAACATCGGAATATTTCAGAAAGAAAAACTCCCAAAAAGCTCAAAACAAAGAAGATGATGAAGAAGAAAATTACCTTATTCTGCTACTATTGCGAAGCCCCCATTACTCAGCATGTATGGCAGAACCCAGAAGGTATGAGAGAGTGAGAGAGACAGAGAGAGAGAGAGAGAGAGAGGAATGATACACTTTATTATAAAGGAAAAGAATTCTAGTTTGATGGTTTGGATGTGCAGGAAGTAGGAACCAATAAGGATTTGGTATCTGTTAACTATGAGACTGATATATTCCTCTTAGAGAATGGTTTATTCTCCCATGGACATAGTGTCTGCTACTTTATCTACAATTTGAAATGTAAGCCAATGAGTAGTATATAATCAATGCCATTTGTATCTGGTGGTAACTGCTAAGCATGAGGGAATGTACATGGTGAACAGATCAGGTTCACGTACGAGAATGTTCTCGTACATTCTTAATCCATGGATTTAGAATCTATTAACTGAAAAGAGAAAAAACTGACTCTAAATCTACGAATCATGATCGTTCTCGTATATTCTCATCCGTGAACTTGATCCGCTCTCATGTACATGGACATCAACAGGGATGAAGGCATCATATGCCACCCTCTTGTCTGAGTATAAGAGTCGTGTGATCAAGAAGCTCTCATTTCTTTATTTTGTTTTATATGGGGAGAGTTCCCTTGGTAGCCCATGTGCAATTTCTTGCCTTGGAAGGATTTATTATGTGAAAACACTTAGATGATGGAAGAAGAAAAAATAAAATAAAAATAAATTAATTAACTGAGGGGGGATGGGTAGCACGACCACCGAGGGTGCAATCTCCTGTATTGTTTTATATGGTGGAGGGATCGTCCGCCGCATGTGTGCAATTTCGGGCACTGGAGATAGGTATTAATGTATTATGGAAAAACACTAAAACGTGAAGGGTATATAACATATTTTATAGGGGATTGTTAAAATAATTTGAGTCTTAAGAGGGATGTTTACATAATCTCAAAATCCATATATTTAACTCAAGGGAGTAGCGCAGATGCTATGCAACGAACTTGGTACGAGTCGTAAACTCGGACGTCCTAAGTTCGACTCCCACTAAGTACACTTTGGGTCATTCACATGGGGGTATTTAGTGCTCTTCACTGTTTTCAGTGAAAGTTGAATAGTTCTCATTCAACCCCGGTATGACCCATACAATTGTGGGGTTAGTATGAACTAGCGGGACTAGTCAGGCCAAAGGCCTGGATACCCATCGTTAGCAAAAAAAAAAAAAAAAAAAGGGATGCTCACATACAATTTTAAATTTCAACTGATGATGTACAAATCTTTTACCCTTTGTTGAATTAGGATAGAAAGCTTTTAATTGTAATCACAATACGGCACCAATCTGTGGGTTTCTCAGATGGTTAGGGCAAATTGAAGGTGGATTGCTGCACTAGTCTCCCTGACAAATTAAATCGTAATCATGGTTTTGATCTGTTAGGTGACAAGTCGGATGGGGTTGAAAATTTGTGGATGCATATCTCAAGGTCCTCTATCGACATACCAACTTTCGATTTCATCGGAGTTGCATTTCGACAAAACAGAATTCAAGACTGCAAGATACTACAGCTAGGTGCATGAATATAAATAGAAATTTGTGATATTACATGAAAAGATGAATAATTAAAGAAACACATAAGATGATCTAGATGTTTGACACGTGGAATGAACCCAAAATTACATAGCATTATCACAAGGGATTGGAAATGTCCCACACAAATTAATAGAGCAGTATAATTGGGATGCATCCATGATGGGGACTGCTCATATGGCCAAACGTATCAGAGAACCACCATTACACACGTGCCAAAAAGTGGTCCAAAAACAACTGCAGGTAGTAAACTAAAACTAGGAAAACAGCCGAGCAATTCCCTAGAACTAGAACATAACCAAGCTGAATTGAAGAAAAAAAAATGCTACCAAGTTAGGCAAGCTAATTATGTGTGAAAATCGTTTTCAACGGTTACATTAATGTAGTGAGTATTAGGTGGTTGAGAGTCTTTTGGGATACGTGTCTAGATGCTCTCATTCGTCTGATGTTCATCGCACCTTACCACTCGTTGCAAAAGATGTGGACTAGTTAATTATGAGGCTTCATTTCTTAAAAAGGTAAAAAATAAGAAAAAAAATGTTATCCAGCTATGCATTTTTATACTTAAATACATGGGTGGTGAAATGATCACTGTACACTCTTTATTGGATTCCTTTAATAGATATTCCCGTTGGTTCCTACACTAATGTAGATTACGTAATTTGATTGCGTTCTTTCTTAAAAAGAAAAAAATAAGACAAAGATTTATGTGCATTAATAAAGAAAAGAAAGTGAAAAGATGATTAGAGAAGTCCCTAACAGTATTTTATCATCTAATCTAATTTTTTTTTAGGGGCAAAGGCTCCTATTTAAGAAGAGAAACTACTACAAGAGAAGTAAGCATTAATAAAGTGTTCATTTTTCTATAACCAAACTCCTAATTCATGAAGTTTTAAAACCTATGGAGATTACTAAACATTTTACACCAGTTCCCACCAAATTTTTTCAAAATTATAAATAAATCAAATGAACCAAACCAAACCAAACCAAGCCCCCAAGACACCATTCAAACTATTCTCTATTCATAGAATGAGAGAAATCTTCTTCTCTGGCAGAGTACATGTCTTCACTAGCATATGAACATGAGAAGCCATCATCATTGTCCCTCTCTCTCACCTCTCCAATCTTCTCCACTGCTTCATCCAAATCCAATCTTTTCTCCACATCAACTTCACAACAACTCAATCCAATCTTCAGAAGCTTCATCATTTCTCCTTCACCATTCCTTGTCCCTGCCATCTCAGTGTCAAAAACCTCTCCTGTCCATTCTTCCCTTGGAACTGAGTTAACCCAACTGGCCAAATCTGGTTCTTGATGAGAATTCCCCTTACCTTGTTTTAGATAATTCATGGGAAGCTTACCAGTCAATAGCTCCAATATCAGTGTCCCAAGGCACCATACATCACTCTTCTTCGTCACGCGCCCGCCGCCGTGTTCTGCATACTCCGGTGACTTGTATGCCACCATGATTTGTGCAGCATGCTCATTGTTCACCACAGGAAGTAGGCCATAGTCTGTTAGGAGGGGCTCACAGGATTCATTTAGGATCACATTGGAGGACTTGAGGTGAGCATGGGGGACACTCAAGCTAGGGAGTTCCTTATGGAGATAAGCCATAGCACTTGTTGCTCCTTTGATGATTTTCAGGCGGATTGGCCAGTCAAGCCCTTGCTGGTCTTCTGTCCTGTTGCCTGAATTAATGACACATAAGAAATTATAAGTTTAAGTCATCCAACAATTCCATTACTTAGCTCATCCATTGTTAAAATCACTTGAAGCACCCACTTCTAGCTGATAGAAAAAATGGTTATGCAAAGAAATTAAAGGGATGTGTGGGTGAATTACTTGGAAGGGTCCTTATTCTAGACATAATTATGCTTGGTGAAATATAACGCTTCATCATTTATCACTTGGTAATACATAGATTAGCCCATATGATAGAGGACCCCACATACATCTCAACGGTCAAATTTTAGTATAAATTGAACAAGAAAAGTTGCTCAAAAAATTCAAATTTTTTGTAAAATTATCAAAACGGGCATCAAGTGGAGATAAATATAAAATACAAAATTATATCTTTTATAATTTAGCTACTTCTACTCATTTTAAGATGAAATTGTACTAATGAGATTCTTGTGTGGTCCTCTATCACATGGACTAACCCATGTACTACCTTGTGGCAAATGGTGAAAGCATTATACTTCACTACGCATAGTGACGGGAAAGACTTTCCTTGTTACTCACACCTATTTATTTCCTATGTCAAACACCCAATATATTGGATAGGATTCCTCTCCATGGAGCCAAGGGACCAAAGAGTGGTCCCACAACTAGGGTGACCTTGGCTCATGGCCATGCCTATACTGTATGTATGCATGAATGTATGGGAATGACTTAACTGTGAAGGCGAGAAGCCAAGCTGCCATTTCCAATGAAGTCAGATACCAATAGCTTCTCTTCTTTCCTGTAGTAGTAAGCCACCAGAGGAAGCAAATTAGGGTGTCTCAATCTCCCAAGCCTTCTCATATGCTCTTGAAAATCTTCCCTACCCACTTTATTCATATGCCTAAATCTCTTCACAACCATGGCTTTCCCACTAGTCAGAACAGCCTTATAAGAAGACCCAAAAGATCCACTGCCCAATACTTCAGCTGATGCTCTAAGCAAATCTTGCAATTCAAACCTCTCTCTATCATCCCTCACAAAGGTCAACCTCCCATTTTCTCCTTTACTACTACTAGTGGTAGAGTGATCTTGTGACCTAGTTTCCATTTGGTCATCTTGGAAAGCTACAACCTTTTTTCGGCTACTTATCGACGACGGCCGACCTAGTTGCTCCGTTTGCCGGCTTCTCCGGCGTGTAGAAACTGCAACTACGGCAACAACCAACACGGCAACTACTACTACTGCCACAAATCCAGCGATAATGATCGGAAGTGAAGATGACTTCTTACTGGGGGTTTCACAGGCCCCCAAAGGCGCCCCACACAGTCCCTTGTTGCCTGCACAATCAGAACACAGTCAGATGCATATCCAATGATATATAAAATCGAATTCGAGCTGATCTGGATTGGGTCGACCCATTTGGATCCATAGTCCATAGCTAAGAAAAAGAAGAAAAACTTTTCATATAATTTTTTTTTCATTTTCATCTTCCAAGATGATGTATTAAAATCTAATGATAAAGTCTTGGGTCTTCAGATAATGTAGGTGAGTAGGTGATTAGGCTCATGGAGGTGCCTTCCTAGCAAGGGAGTAATGGAATGAAGGAGAAATTATACGAATCTAAATAAGATGTCATGTGAATGATGTCATGAATTAATAGGATTACTAAGATTGGAAGAGATAGGTAAGCACCAATGAGAAAAGAGATTAGATCATTTTTATCTGATTCAATAATAATGCGATCTAGGCAATTGAAACCATCTTCAATTGCCTGAAGCAGAGTTCATCAGTGTTATCTATAAGTAGAAATGCATCACAATTTAATTTAAGGTGTCTTTCTGGTCGAAGTGGCCATTGAAAATGGAGAGAGGATTATGTCTTCATACGAAAATCATTCTCGTATAATTCTCATATGATCCGATCCACACAGATGGAATCCATCAATGATAGATCAAACTGTACGAGAATGATTCTCGATTCTCATATGAGAACTTGATCCACACTCTTGGAAATAAACTAAATTTAAAGTTTAAAAAAAAATAATTTTTTAACCACATGGATAACCAACAGCCGTACAGCTATCAATGACCATAAATTTATGCCCCATATTTATAAATGATGGTTTCTATATGCTATGGACACCACATTCAATCAAAAGAATTCTCCCTTGACCTAAAGAAAGACCCCTTCCTTTGAAATCTTCTAAAAATCTTTTTTTATGAAGATGGAGATCCAATCATTCAACGTGCTCACAACATACTTACTCCAAGATTTGAAACATTGATACTTATTATAATAAAATTTGGAAGGAAATCTGCCACGTAGAAACTCTGTTTTATAAGACTTTTATCAAATGTTATTATAGAAAATGAGGTAATTCAACAAAAAATTAATGAGTTTCTTAAATAAAATAAAATAAAATAATAATAATAATAATAATAATAATAATAATAATAAGTTGTAGAATGATTATATAATTTTTTTTGTGAAAATTATATTTTATAAACCAGATCAAACCCAATGATAGGATGGCTTTGATTAGAATCAGATCCTTTGTGATGGTATAAAGTTTGGAAGGTTCCATTTGAGATTGGCATTAGATCATTCATATTGAACTAGCATACCCTTTATTTTCTTTTAAAAATAGATTTTAAGATTTTTTTTAATCTAAAATTTGTATTGATAAGGTATCGGAATCAGAGACATGACAAATTGATATGTATCGCCCGATACAGGTGATCTTATACCAATAGTTAGAATCATGTCTCCAACTCCCTCCCAACCTCTCACATGCACGCCTAGGGCTACATGGCCTCTATTTGATGGTTTTCTTATTGGCGACTTAGGCTATGTTCTAAGGCTATGTTCCAATGTGAAAAACAGAAAAAAATAAATATACTAAGACAAAAATCATAATGATACAACGATTTATTGATTTATGTATCTATCTCTTTCATTAAATAATTTTTTTTTTTGAACTTTTCGAGGCCATATTTTGACGTCATATATCCTCATAATAGAATTTGGTGGAGAATAATCACTTAATGTGTTTTGGACTCAGAATTTATTCCAAGAATACATACCAAACACAACCTTAATGTGATAAAGCAAAATTGAACAAAACCAGATTGAATTGAAACCTTCACCCATTTCGCAAATTTCTCTTTTTTCAATTCCTTTAACAGTGGCTAAGGTTTTGCCATCGTCTTTAATGATAAGGATAATGATAATGTAATTAATTAATTAATTAATATGTATAGAAGGTTATATGTATATATGATGAACATTAATTAATTAATTAATTAATTAATTAATGAGACTCACCTGCAAAAGAGCTTGAATCCATATTGCTCAGAGTTGCCGGAATTGGACCCTCCAATTGATTGTTTGCTACTCTCACCAATCTCAAATTCTTCTGCTGGAAATCTGGAATATTTCCCTCAAACTTGTTCCCATCCAGTTCTAATTCCAAAAGCTTAGGCAACTTAGCAAGTGATGATGGAATCTTACCCGTTAATTTATTATCTGCCAAATACAAAAACTTCAAAGACCCCATCTCTTCAAATGCATCGTCCGGAATCTCACCGGAGAATTGATTTTCCGATAGATACACCGATTTCAATGCACCAAGCTTCCATATACTAGGAATTGGACAATTGAAGCTATTGTTCAAGAAGCTTATAGACCTTAAGAACTGTAATCCCATGAGGCTTTCCACGTCAATGGTTCCTGATAGACCCATGTTCTCAAGTTGCAATCCACGCACAGTCCCTTCAATGCACCGGACGCCGACCCAACTCGTGCAAGGGCTCGTCGACGCATTCCAGCTATCTAACGCTGTGGTTTTAGCTATGGAGGCTTTAAATTTGAGAAGGGTGTTTGATTCTGATGAAGCAGATGCCGCCATTACCACTACGTGGATATCAATGATGAAGACTACGACGAAGAAGATGATTGGAAGAGCCCAGGGTGAGTGGGAACGGGCCATGAAGGGGTTGGTGCGCGCACAAGCCCAGCTTTGTGCGCGCAGGATGGCGGGTTTGGTGCTTGTGGGCGTCGTGCGTGGGGGCGCGGGAGAAAGTTTTGAGGATGAATGGTTTTTGTTGAGTTTGGTAGAAAAATGAGGAAAAGGGAGAGATGGGCGTAATCAATGAGTGGTTGAGGAAGGAGGAGGTGAAGTTGGAAGTGCTAAGAATAGAAACTAGTCTGGTTGGTTGGATAGAGAGAGAGAGAGGGACACAAAAGAAAGAGAGGTTGTGAGTCTTGTGACCTTGACAAAGTCCTTAAAAAGAGGTGTGTATAGGCCGGTATGTATATATGTAGTATGTGTATGTGTATGTGTATGTGTATGTGTTGGATTCTAGCTGTTCCAATGAGATTTGTAATGCTGGCCCTCTTGATTTTGTTTTTGATTTTTAATTTTATTTGATAAAATTCTTATCTGTGTCATGTCATGTTAAGTTGTTTGATAAAATTAAATTATAATTGTATGCTTGGTAGCTGATGATTGATCATGAATTGAATAACCAGAACTTCTTTATTTATAGATTGTTTAGGTTGGGGGTATTGAGCTGGAATCATCTTATCAATATTTGAATCCTGGGGTAGGTGATCTGAGAAGGTCATGAGGTGGTTGTTGGAAGATAAGGAAACATTTTAGTGTAAGAAATTTTAATATTTTTCGGAGAAATATTTTATGTAGGGGAATGCGGTTCTTACACGTATGTGAGGGCCAATAGGAGTGCATGACGAAACATCTATAGAAGAGTTATTTTTTCTTTTATTGGGGGTTGTCCGTCTTTTCAACCCTAATCGCAATCTTTGACTTTGCATGTGGCACTCTCTGGGCTGTTCAATATTTGTCTCATTATTTTTTCAAAATATTTGCAAGGGTCGAGAATTAAATATCAATAACATTTGATACATATGGCTGATTTTGATACAACTTGTATCACCGTTGAGATTTTCTCGAGTATTTTCCACTTGTGCGCCAATCAATATCCAATTATTCTGGGAATTTGGTAAAGAATTGTCTTACAAGTGTGTGGGGGACCTGCAAACGATTCTTCTCATGTGTATATTTGAACTACAAAAGCTAATTTTAGTTATTTTTTATTTGGTGTGTAATTCAATTGAACACAAAAAAATTATTTTATTTAAACAAAATTGTTCTTATTTGTTTTCTTTTATGTAAGTTTTTAACCTAATAGGGTACTTAGAAACTGTCATAGATATGGCGGTTCGAATCTATCATGATTCATAAGTAGAGCCCAAGATTCTGGTGGGATGGGAAATTTGTAGGAGTTGTGAAGGAGCCATGGGATAGTGGTGTGGTCTGTGTGGATGACGGAGGAGAGAAGTTAAACAGTGGAAGGGGGTTTTTAATTTGGGGGGTAGGCAGAAGTGTGATAATACATCTCTTTCTCTTTCTCATTTAATGGTTAAAGGTACAATCGTGTATGTATATGGCAGTGCTTAAAACCTTTTGCCAGAATGTTAGTGGTTTTTTGGGTGGATTGAGTTTCCTTCACCCATGGTTAAGGGATTCTGTGCATTGTAAATGATCGCGGTTGAGGATAGAGGGGTAATTTCGTCATTTGTCTGCAGGATTAATCATGACCATTGGATGGTAAGGTACCCTTTTTTGGTTAACCCTTCCCCAAGATACAATTGCTCTTGGACCCAGTTTTTTTTTTTTTTTCTCTTTTCTCACCAAGAAATTTGACTCTTGATTAACATAGGGTCTTTTCAACATTGTACATATTCTAAATACACTTGTAGAGGTGTCAATCAGACACAAGTCCTTATTTAAAGGATTCTCTGAATCAACATTTTGCTCTCCATGTTGACTTAGGGCCCGTTTGGTATCGTTTCTGTTCCAGAAACGCCATTTCGTGTCAAAAACGAAAATTTCAGTTTCTGTGTCAAAACGTAGTTTTTAAACGAAAAAATGGTGTTTCAAAATTTCAGATTTTTATCGGGATTTTTTTTTTTGTAAAATGGAACGAAACTGGGAAGACGGAACTCCATTTTGGAGTTCCGTCCAATCTCGTTTTTTCAGTTTTTTTTTTTGACTTTTTGTTCCAAAAAAACAGAAACGGACCATAAGTGCACCAAACAGAAGATTCCGTTTTTTCGATCCAATAGAACGAAAAAACTCCAGAAACATTTTTTTAGAACGATACCAGACGGAGCCTTAACTCTTAAGGACCTGGCAAGCTATGGGATTCAAAATGGCCACCAGTTGTTTCAATCCCAAGAACTCCATTTATAACTCAAAATTCAAACCTTAATTCATAACCCAAATCCTAAACCCTAAATTAAGCTCTTGGGAATGAGCTTCAGAGCTTCTAACTCAGTGTTGGCAGCCTTTGGCGTAAGACTAAGAAGATCTTGTGATCGATTCTCTGTTCCGTCCCACTTATATCTATATATAACCCCCTTCTCCCCACCCTGCCTATGCCCCCAGCTAGTTAGTTGGGTTAATATGCACATTCACCGAAAACAATAAAAGGTACTAAATAATCTCCATATGAATGACCCCACCAAGGTAAAAGAAGCACTAAGCTTTGTTCATCCATTGAATTATGTCCCAGGAGGATGAAACTTTCATTTTTCCTGAGGGTACTGGTGAAGCTATTTGGCTAATTCCCAAAGGACGGACAATTACCACAATACAATACATGGAGGGATGGAAAATCACATGCATGGTGCAAGAAAATTGAAGTGATACTTCTCTGCGGATCCCCAGTCACTTTTAAGAAAGCAATCAATAAGGACCCACCCCTTGTCTTATCCGATTGTAGTGGGCTTGCAGTAGGAGATTTTAATATCGATTTTCCTTCTATACGGATAGATGGTGGTGGTGGTGTTCACATGATGCCTTGAGGAGTAATGTAATGCTCTCTTAGTTATTTTTAACCAATATATTTATGTTGGACTGGATAGATTTGAGAGTTTATTTGGCCACCCATTTGTTGTTGCTGTTATTAACAGGCTTGACTCTACTTAATTTGCTGTTATCACATGTGTTATTGGTGAAGCATGATCTTAATTTAATCTAGAAAGTATTGAAGATTTTTCTCTAATTAATAACAATAGTCTAGTTCGTCGATGGGTTGATCATGAGCATTGCAAGGGGTAGGTCATTTGGAGGTAATTTTGTATTTTTGAAGATTAGGGTTTTATTTATTTATTTATTTTTTTTTTCTTGTAACATGTTAAAATATAGTATGGAATAAATATTTTTTGTTCGAGAGGTGTAGTTTGTACTATAGTATTCTTGTGTCTATCCCTCTTCTCACACTTGTAAAGTGACTTCCCTGCCCCCATAGATTGAATCAATTGGAGGATGCTGATTGGGTCTTGTGCATAGTTAGCAAATTCGGATTCGGGAATTATTCGGGCGGAGAATTATTCGGAATAATTTGGTTGATTAATTTAAGGATTCGGTCAAAAAAGCGGTCAAAAAAGCTTATTGGGTTTTTTTTTTTTTTTTTTGTTTTTAAATACTGTTTAATTGGACCGAATAATTCGGTTTAATTCGGATTTGGTCCGAATTATTCGCGTTTTATATTCACTTTTGAAAAAATCGCGAATTTTACCGAATTTTATTTTAAATTCGAATTCAGTCAGAATTTTTGATAAAATTCGAAAAAATTCGGTTCGGCTGAATAATTTGCGAATTATTCGGCCGAATTGATAACACTGGTCTTGTGCAGGTGTGGGAGCTATGTTTTGGGACAAAAAATGTCTTCCCATACTAATATATTAGGGGGATTATCTAGTAAAGAGGTAAATGTTAGGATTTTGTAATTTCTTCATCGGAATAATGTAAACTATGTTTATCGCAACCCTAAGGGGGAGCCGAGTTGGCAAGGGGCCTTCACCTTAGAGAGCATATGGCTTTGAATTTGACTCTTCTTACTTCTTTGGGGCCACTCACATGGGGGTGTTTAGTGCTCCTCATTGTTTTTGGTGAAACTTGAATGATTCTCATTCAACACTGGTATGACCCTATCCATGCAGTTGTTGGGTCAATATGAGCCTATTGTACGGTGGGTCGGTCTTGATCAGGCCTAGTCAGGCTCGGCCAAATTCTAGGGCTACACCGTGAACGCCCGTTTAGCTAAACAGGCTTAGCTAGGGCGGATATGATATCATTTATAATCGGGCTGATTGTCTCGGACTATAATCGAACTGCCATAAATGGGCCTTATTTGGGCCTTAGCCAGGCTATGGACTTGTGTATCCCTAAATGAGTGTTAAACATGCTTTAAACATGCCTTCTTAACTTGTATGCAGTAATAGTTGAAGTATTCAAGCTAACAAGCTTATTCCGTTCAAAATATATTCTATTGAAAATATAGTTCTACCTTAAGCATATCGTGCAAACCTAATATTAACTCACCACCATACTTACAAATATTAATTCATCACCATACTTACATTAATTTAACTTTCTATTATTAAAGACCCTTGTTCATCTTGAAAATTGGAGCAAACCCACTTGAACTTTTGTTTTACTCTTCAATTTTATTGGTGGCAAAATGGGAATTTCAAGTTGTATTAAAGGGATTGGACTAGGTTGAGCTTAAAGGAGTCGGTTTGGATCAGATTATAAATGTGTCGGGCCAATTGAATGCCCATCGGGTTAGATGGTTGCACCGTATACTACCAGTTTATAAATGTGTTTGACTTATTGATCGAGCTAATCCAAGTCAGATCATACACGTGTTAGACTCGATTGGACCTACAATTGACACTCCTAGCTCATAGGACTAATTAGACTCAAGGCTTAAATACTTGTCATTAAAAAACTAAAATAAAATCTAACAACATTCACTAGCAAGAAGCTTTTTCTTTTATCCGGCCACATCCACTTAGGGGTGTCAATTCGTGGCCCGATCCGACTAAATCGATCGGGATCGACCGTTTGTAGACCGGCCCTGCCCGGACCGTTCATTAAATGTGTCGGGCTTGAGCCCGGCCCGTTTATAAATGGTCGGTCTCGGTTTTGCTACTTGGCCCGACCCTTTAATGATTGTAGAATACCTATTTTACCCTCCAAATTAAAGAATAAAAAGTAAAAAGTAAAGACATGTTCACATTTTAAATAATGGTTATATTTGGTATCATTTATTGGTTTATTGTCATATTTTTGGACTTGTATGAGTGGGCCGGAATATAAGAGCACATTTTAAAGAGGGCCCGTTTAAAAATCGATTAAAACTCGTTTAACATTAAACATGTCCGCAGCCCGTTAAGGCCGGACTAAAGCCCGATTATAGCCCGAGGCCGACTGACCGAATATAAAGTGTACCATGCCCTCAATAACTAAGCCCGATTAATTAAATGAACGGACACGGTGTAACTTTTGAAAATCTTTAAGTCCGATTAAGCCCGATCAAAATCAAACCAGCCCGATCGGTTGACACCCCTACACCCACGGATGCTGAGTGAGGTTTGAGTTTGAAAGCTTTCTGTTCCTTAAAAAAAAAAAAAAGGCTGGTTGACCATGGAAAAACGCAGGCGAGTGGGTAGCACCTATCTTCCAGCTAGAGCAGCTGACATACCATACCTGGCAGTACCTGGCCAAAGAAGAGAACCCGAGGCATCAGTATCACTGTGCTGATGGTGAAATTGTATTTAAAGAATTGGATTTGAGGAACTGTTGTTTGTATTCTTCTCACATTATGTGCCATTGGATGGGAACAAATACTGTTTTGCTAGTTTTGGGCTGACATGTTTCAATGTGGAAAACGAATATCAAAGATACTACTTTGACCTTTGGACTGTTTAGAATTTCTGATGGCCTATGATCTAGCCAACAACTTCTATAATTTCAACTTGGTTCCACAAGGAAACAAATCCCAAATCGTATTAATATTTATATTATTAATTAACACTAAATAGAGATTTGGTTAAGATATTTTTTTATTCTATGTTTCTCATTGGATTCTTCCTTTCCCTCTTTATCCTCGAAGCACACCTTCCTAGTACTACTTAGGGATGTGTGCAGCAGCCGCGCGGCCTATGCATGTTCATAACCCTGACAGAGCTTTAAGATCTGATTAATAACTATATTTTAAATAGAAAGATTTCATTATATTCTTACAACTTAATCAAACAGTTGGAGAGTATAAGAAATTTCTGCCTAGACAAACACAGTAAAGTCATGTGGAACTAATCAACCAGATCTGTTGTAAGGAAAAATTAATCTTTTTTAAGGGTCTTCATTGTTGTCGTATGATGTCTTATATTTCGTAGTAGTTTTATTCAAGGAATACTAATGCAAGTTCCTCAATAAAATAAATGTTTTGCTCAAAATTTTTATTTGAGATTTGTTTATTGAAGATAATTTTGTATTTTCAAGTATTAAGGTTTTTTGCTTTATATTTGTAGCAAGGTTCTTTTTCTCTGTAAACAATTTGAGAGAGATGTGAGGATGAGCATTATAACATTATTCTCCTTTGATAATAAAGTAGAGATTCCATCATCGCACCAATGATGTAGGTAATCTTGTCAAACATTGTAAATCTCTGTGCATTGTTTTCACTTTGCTTTAGGTCTCTATCTAGTGACAGGTAACCTTGCCCTAGTGGCTTCACTCTAGCATTAATCACTCATTTCGGACGAGGGTTGAGACTGAGGATCATTTACTTTGATACCACTTAAACGAATTTTGAAAGAATTCAATCTCATAAATAGATTTATTAGGTGGGAAAACCCAAGATACTATCAAACCTTTTTGTAACTAATGTGGGATTAGTCCCCTATAAGACTTATATAGGATTCTAACAATAATAAAATCAAAGTTAGACACTAGGGGAAATGTAGTGGTCCTTCTTAGATTCCAAAACAAACAGAAGAAAACAAGTAAGCGGCTTGAAATCTTCTACCCTAGAAAAAGTACAGAAGCTTGAGTTGATAAAAAACCATAGCCAATCCACATAGTAGGAGGAAGCACAAGAGGAGCTAAATTCACTGTAATCACGTGCTAAATCACATGCCTCCTCTTAAACTACAGGTTTAAATCAACCAAGTCGGAGATTAGCTACTTCAAAACTGAAACAGTCAAACATCCATCACATGACCCCACTCGTAAACTGACTCACAAAGAGAGAGAGAGAGAGAGAGAGAGAGATCAAATATATGTAACCCTTCTCACTAATCATCTTCAAAATTCAGTGAGCAGAGAAGAAGATTGAGCAAGAGAAGAGTGATGGGTTGGTACTGCAGATTATGGGTAGTTTTGCTTGCAGTGGCATTAGTGTCTTGTCTAGGGGCCATCCAAGGTCAAGGGGCTAGAGTTGTTCCATTGAAACCACAACCTTCAATGGATTCTCAAACTAAGGAGAATTTGGAGGCAGGGATGAAGAAGCAGAAGCCCATGAAGCAAGTAAAAGAAAGCTTACGCAGGTTACCTCCGAGCACTTCAAATCCAATCCAGAACAAGTAATTAACCTTCCTTCCACCCCTTATCCATTAATTCCCTTCTTTTTGAAATATGTATTTCTCTTGACAACTGAAATATTTTTGTTTCCATGTATGACATATAGGTCAAAGCCTCATTTTCATGGGTGAAGGAGAAGAAATACAGTGGTAGCAGCTTCTTCCACCACAAAACCATTGATCCCAATTTTCTGTGGCCAGTGGGGGAGTGGCATCTTTAATTTTTTTTTTTTTTTTAGTCTTTTTTTTAAAAATAGTTTTAGGCAGTCTTGCTCTAAACACTTGGTAGATTTTACTGTACAAGAAACAAGTTATTACCAAAGGAAATGTTCCAGGATGTACAGAAGAATTACCCCCAAAAAATGGTAATTTTTTTTTTCAATTTATTTGATTGTTGTAAATTAAAAAAAAAAAATTGGAGAAAAAATACTACCCATTGCATTCTCTATGCCCCAAAACAGGTCCATATCAGCTACGTGAATGCCTCGTACATTGGCTAGCTGACACATATTAGCAAAAAACCTGGCAAACTCCTCTTTCTAGACTCTTCTATGAAGCAATACTACCTGATAGATGCACATGTCTAGGCACATGGGGAAGTGGAGCCGATTTTTCACAATCTCGTTCTATTTCCCCATATGTCTAATTATACGTTACACTATTAGATAAATTTTTTTTTCTATTTTTAAATAACTTAAAAATCATGGGTGACTCCATTTTCCCAAGATGTTGCCACAATAAGCATCGATATATAGGTGACCCATATCGATTTGAGATATCTCCAATCTCCTATCTTGATACCGGGCTGGTATTTTTACGAAGGAATGGTACTGATTTGAGTAAAAAAGATTAAAAAAAAAAAAAATCATTTTTTAGAGGAAAATAAGGAGTATATTGCTTATTGAGATAACCGACATCCATCCTGATACAAAGAAGGGGCCCGCTATTTCCATTGGGCCAGAGCCCAAGCTCATAGTAATTATAACAAGTTAAGCCCACCCAAAGGGCCCTAAATTTTCAAAATTGTTTTGGCCAATTTATGAATTTTTTTAGGTTAATAATTGACATATACGAAAGAATCGTGGGTCTATCTCTCCACAAAATTAGGTCTGTTCTATCTATCATTTAAATTTTTTAATTTAATCAATAAAATTCATAATTTAGAATTATATTTTTAATATTTTATGAATTTTTATGATAAAAAATGCTCTACACCAATCTTCATTTTTTAAACACCCATCGATGGGGATACCATTTCAATCTCATATGTTTCCCAAGGCATCATTTCTTAGACTAAGCATATCTAACAAATCCTTACAAAAGAAAAAAAAGAGCATATCTAACAAATTAGTTTCTAATTTTGATTGAAAGTGAGAAAAAAGCACAAGAAGGTCCAACATGAACTTAGCCGAATAGAAGATTTAGTAATATCCATCATGTGTGCTAGAGTAATTTTCTTTCCAAATATATCAAGACTTTTAATAACTCCTTAATAAATCAATGATCTCATTAATCAATACTTATATTTGTATTAATATTGATGTCCATGATGATGGTCGTGGTGATACCAGCAGTAGAGGTGGTGTTTTATTTTGAACATGAAATTACAATGTTGCCATCAAATTTACCATGTGCTCATTAAAGGCCAACTCACCCCTCCCCCTATTTCTTTCTACTGTTTCTAGAATAGAGAAGTTCCAAATAGAAGCTTATGTTTCTCTATTTCTCAGCAACTTGACTAATATTGATGTCACCCATTCCACCATTGTTTTTGCAATCGTTTTCATTGACATTGCACGTCTTTTAGAGAAAGAAAGAATTCAAAGAAGAAAGACAAGGACAATTAGGAAAGGGCACTAGAATAAAGTAC